>NC_053493.1:44058891-44220850 GCF_905171775.1 Rana temporaria | reverse complement strand
CAGAGATCCACAACTGGTTGCTTGTGAGCCCCATGTAACTCTCAGCTACCTCTGAACACTCATAGCAGAAGTCAGGTTGGTTCAAGGTCTGCGCTGCATTTTACACAAATTCCAGTTTTATTACTGGTTTATGTTTATGTTTTTGAATGCTTTTTTTTCATATTTACCATGGGACTAAAAGGGTCGGTCAACTAAAAATGATTATTTGAGTTGTAAATAGAATGTGGCAGTTAGAGCCACTGACTGGTGTCCGATAACACAAGGGGACCACCAGTGAGGAATACTACTTGTCAGGGTTCCTGGCTCTGTTTCCACAAATAGTTTCCTACTCTACTGGTTGCATTCCCTGCACTATAGGAGTGGGGCCCCTTATAATGGATACAGAAGATGTTCACCAACAGAGTCCCCATCATCTACCAAAAACTGATTAGATTTTTTTTGATGTGAATTAAATATATATTTTTTTTAATTAATAAAGTTAGAACAAGATGTCAACCGATAGGTCGCAGCTCATCCTCAGTCCCCGATGCATCTTCAGCTGAGATCAGGTGACCAGGACTTGGGCATGTGGTGATGTGACCGGGTCACCATGGGAGCCCCAAACAATCTTTTCTGCAAGATAGTTTTTACTAGTTGTCCTTTAAAAGGTAAACTTTCTTTATTATTTTGGCAGCTTATTTGGTAAAGGTTTTTTTTATAATATAGGTTTTTAAATATATAGATATTGTTTTTATTTATGTGATAATATAGATATTGCTAATTTTACAAATATATAAACTTCAATTTATATAAAAAAACAATTAAAGCAGAAATCAGTGGCTTTTTTTATGTACTGACAAGCAGTGGCTATAAAAAAAAAAGATAGCTTTCACTGCAACATATATCTCCTCTCTCTCGCTGTACCCCAATGACTCTCCACTCTTGGTCACATCATAGCCACCATTCGTTTTTTGGATTGAATGATCCAGCCTACTTTCTGTGAGCCCTGATTGTCATGGACACATCCCCTAGGTGGAACTTGATTTGAGTCATTTTGTGGGAACAACTAATTCCATGGGTGGCACCACCAACCACCATCAGGGATTTAGAGGAAGGACCAGTGACATCACCGATCAGGCCTAAAGAGTGCAGAAATGTATGCATAAAAGTAAACAGTAAATTAATACTGGGGGGTGGTTTAGGGAAGGGGGGGGGCAGTGAGAATTGGGAAAGCTGGAGTTCTGCTTTAAAGTGGTTGTAAACCCACTTTTTGGACTTCTACCTATAGGTAAGCCTAGAATAAGGCTTACCTATAGGTAGTGGAAATATCTCCTAAACGTGCGCCGTTTAGGACATATTTCACTTGTAGTCTGCCGAAAATCCCACGGTGCATGCGCGGAGAAGAAACAAAACGAAGTGCCGTTTCTTCCCTAGCCTGTGCCGTTAATCGCAGCTTCCGTGCGCATGCGCGGGAGTGACATCACGCGGCTCTGGCGTATCACAGAGCCAGAGTCTGTGGCCGGGAAGGAGGAGGGGCCAGAAGATGGACGCTGCCTACACTGTGGACATTGCTGGATTCTTTTGCAGGTAAGTGGCACATAATGAACTAGTATACAATGCATACTAGCCCATTATGCTTTTCATCCATCAGGGTTTACTTCCTCTTTAATACATGAATAAGGATGCCCCAAAAGAAACGGCAGAGTGGTAGTTGCCTGGCCTGAGGCTGGCTTTGTCTGATATGTGATGAATCACATTGATGAGCAATTCTGATCTGTGTGTAAATTACAGCTTCATCTATTGAGCTCTGTTAACAGGCTATTTTAATAGGCTATATTTACTTAACCAAAAAAAGAATACATTCTCTTTATCTATGACTTAAAGGGTACACGTTAGGTCAGAAACATAGGCACTGTAGACCATTACTAACTTGTTTTTGAAGGCGCAGGATACACGACTTGTTACTTTGTTAAATGGTGTATCACTAACCTGCAACAAAAATATGCATATCTGGGGTTCTGAGGTGGTGATTCACTAAGCAGTGAAGTAAAGGTGAGATTGTGGGGCAGACAGCATGCACTGTCAGCCAGCTTGGGATAAAAGCTCCAAATTGCACGGTGTTGAGTTAGACCAGTAGCTCTGCAATCAGCCAAACTCTTGCTCCCTGCTGATTGCAGGGATATTGGTCTGCATCAACAGGGGGATGTGTGGGATGGCTGCTCACACAGAGAGGTCAGCGGTCCATAAATGTAGGCTATTGGTGTGAGGACAAACTTTAGAAGTGGCAATGTGACGTTCTAACACTGATGTGACAAGTTGGACACTGAAAACCTGTTGTTTTGGTGCACTCTAATATTGGTGAAATTTTGTAAAAGAGCCAAGTTGGGCATTAATTTTATAGCTGTAAAAAAAGCTGAAACAGTTACCCATCTTGCAAAACTGATTGGTATGGGGCTCTCCTGGTGGGCCAAGCCTTGGTCACATGATCTCTGCTGAAGGTGCTTAGGAGATTGATTAGTTTCTATAAAGAAAGTTGGCTTGCTAGGTACAGTTTAAAGCGGACTCTTCATGGAAATGCAAGGTTGCCTTATCTCGAAGCCCTCCACCAACCATGTAAAAACAAAGGGGACTATTAATAAGGCCGGACATAGATGGTTTGAATCTCGGCTGGTTCAGCAGGAACAGGAACCGTCCGAGATTCAACCTGTATATAGACAGGCTGAATGTTCCAAGCCGATCAATCAACTTGGGTACAACAAGCCTACCAGATTTACTTCCGCTGGGAGAATACAAAGTCTCAGCTGAAGGGATTTCCCTGTCAGCACTGTCTGTTGATGGAGGAATTGTGCAAATTTCTTTCCTGCAACCCATGGTTCAACCACATTTCGTTTCACGTTTCGTGCAACTGTGGTGCAACCAGGCCTTCTCACAGGATCCTGGGAAAGCTGTTGATCCATAATCCTGTGCAGATGCCCCAGTTCTGAGGTGTCTTTCTGCAAGACTTGTGGTCTTCAACTTTCTCAGGCTCCCACAGTGGGGTCCAATGACATTGCCAGTGCTTACAAGAGATGGCTGAAAGGTGTAAGGAATTCTATTGTTTTTTTTGTTTGTTTTATTTATTTTTTTGGTAAGGGGCTACAAGATAAAGCGTCCTTGAATTATCATGCAAGGTCCACTTTAAGGTACAAATGAATTTCTATTACAAAAGTGCCCTATTTCTTTGCACATGTGCAGCTTCTTTTGGGGAGATATTCCTTCACTTCCTGCTTCAATATGTAACGAAAGCGAGAACAGATCTCTCCAAAGAAAGGGGAACCCTCTCTTCGACAATTATTGTTATTGTTAGTTTTACCCTTTATTTCTGACCCAGTGACAGTTTATAAATTGAGATTTTCCTATCACTCCCAGTGCCAATGTCACCAGGACAACTAGAGAGGGGAATCTCCCCAATAGGGACATAGACAGTAACAAAAAAACTGATAGAGATTCTAACCTATTCTATTCAAAACAAAAAATTGTCTTTAGATAATCTTAACATTTGGATAGGCATTTGTGCCATGGTCGTTGACATCAACGAAGACCTGAAATCTAATTAGCCCCATTCTGAAGAAACCAAAGCCCAACTGAACTTTCAGTTTAAATCGGCTAAATCCATTCCAAATGCACCAAAACAAAAGTCTTACCGTTTTTTTTTTTAAAAGCCACCACAGCTCGCATAGAAAAGACTGTCCCCTGTCAGCATGTGGCAAAGAAAGACCCTTGCTCTCTCTATGTAAGCAGTCATCTCTCTGCAGAGGTCCAACACGTCCCCTGATGAGTCAGCGCTAGAGCCCTCAATCAGCAGGGAGTATGATTTAACAGGATACATATTAGACATACGCAGGAAGATCACTGCTTCAATACAGAGTAAGGACTCTTTTCATCAGTATGCTGGCCTGGGAGGGGCTTTTCTACTCTGGCTGTGGCTGCTTGTTAATGAAAACATATTGTAAGACTTTGCACACTTTTTGTTTTGATGCACCTGGAATGTTTTATGCGGTTTAAACTGAAAGTTCAATTGAACTTTAGGGTTTCAGATGTTTTTAAGTCTCATTATTCAATAAAACAATGAACGTGGACCACAAGATACAGTTAGGGACCTTTGCTCTAATACCTGACGATTGTTTAATTTAAAGAGCTCTAACCATTACATCTCCTTGCTAATTCCAGTCACTGACTATTCAATTCTGATGTTAAACGAACAAACGGTGTACAGTTTAACATTTAAGCATGCAGGGCAAAGAAAATGACAAAAAAATAAACACAACAAGTGTATACAACAGAGATTAGCACTACACAGAAAATTATTTTTGAAATGTCGTGAGGATAAGGCAATATTTAACTCTGTTTTTTTTTTTTTTTTTAAACACAGACAATGGGAGGCAAAAAGGATGAGAAAAAAAGTTAAATAGTGGCTCTGAAATTAACATTCAAAGTAGGTGGGTGCATTTCAAAATACAAAAATAAATGCAATGTTTTAGCAGTCTGTTCAGAAGTCTGATATCACTTTTGCCATCAGAAAACAAAAAACATCGTCAATATATCGCTCTAACAGTGCAAAAGTGAAAACACATATGGAAGAAAAAGTGAAATCACCATTTATTTTGCCTGGAACCAGTCCCGTCTTAAAAAACAAAACAAAAATATATATATAGGAGGCTACAAAAACATTATCACTTGCTTTAAAACAGCAACAATATCTTGATGGCAACACAGCATTCGAATGGTTTTCACGGAAACAGCTAAACACATGGTTTGGTAAGAGATCTGCAGATGTGCCATGGCAAGTTTAAGTAAAAACACTATAAAAAAAGAAAGAAAGTACTTCATGCTATTGCTTAGGAAGCAACAGCAGTAAAAAAACAAAAATAGTAAAGAAAAAAAAAAAAGAAGAGGAATCAAGGATGTAATGTATTTTGGGTTCAAATCATTTGCATGGGGGTTTTAGAACCAGAAAAGAAAAAGAAACACATATAAAAAGGTGTTCAAAAAGTTACTGGCGGATGTAAACATCCCGATTCCACTCATTATCATTCCGTTTCCTAGAAACCTCTCCGTCCTTTTCACAATATCGTTCCCTTGATTTGTGACGGCTGCGGGGTTTGTTGCATTCGTTGTGGTCCTGATCCCTGTCCTCGTTTGTCCGGTGTCGAGGTTCTTTGTGTCTGTGTTCGCTAACTGCGTGAGATTCGTCTCTGTGGTTGTGATCCCAGTGGGACTCCTGAGGATCAGCATGTTCAGAAGAGTAACTATCCTTTGGCTCTAGATATACGGAGTCTCTGTTGTCTTGCGTCTCGTCAAAGGTCTCCTGTCGAGAAAGTCCTCTGCTAACTCCACTTCGGTGGTTGTGGTGCTGGGCAGAGGTGGAAGATCGATGTTGAGACTTTCTCGTTGGCGGTTCGGCGGGTGCCTCTTCTTCTACGACCCCAGGTCGTTCAGGAGGAGGATGATCATTCTTTTGCTCTCCTTGGGAGACCTGCTAATAAAAAAAGTGAACACCTGTTTTGAATGCTAACTTAAAGAGTATCTAAACCTAGGAACCCTAATGGAAATTGTTGCAACTTACTGATCCTAAAGCCTCGTACACACTATCAGTTTTCCTAATGGGAAAACTGTGAGGAGAGCTTTTGGCCGGGAATCCCGGCCGTGTGTATGCTCCTCACAGTTTTTCCGACGGGAAAACTGCCCAAAAACCGCGGGACATAAAAAGAGAACCAGTTCTCAGTTTTGTCCGGTGGTTTTGGGAAGTTTTCCTATGGGAAAAACTGTGATGGAACATACACACAGCTGGGATTCCCGGCCAAAGCTCCATCGCAGTTTTCCTGTCAGGAAAACCGGCCGTGTAGAGGGGAAAGACTGAACTGAGCAGGTTCTCGGCTTTCCCCCTCAGGATTTCCGACGGGAACTTTTCCCGTTGGAAATCCTGTACGTGTGTACGAGGATTTGATGTGGTGTCTTTTTTTCACAATTTTGTACTACCGTATTTTTTAACACAGTAAACCTGCCATTACCAAACTTCCTCTCCTGGGGTGACAACTGTACAGATAAGCGATGTCACCCTAAGGCAGGAAGTGTTAGGACTACATAACACTTTGCTCTCTTCTTGTAGTTTCATAGTTGATAAGGTTGAATACAGACACCAGTCCATCTAGTTCTGCCTGAGTGTGTGTGTATTTATGTCTCTACCACTTCCTACATCCCTGTATATTGTGTCCATCTAAAAGTTTTTTTAAATTAGTGACACTTCCAGATGAAACCACAGATTGTGGAAGGAAGTTCCACACCCTTACCGCTCTAACAGTAAAGAACCCCCTATACAGTTTAAAGCGGGAGTTCAACCAATTTGTTTTTTTTTTCTCTTTTCCCCTTAGCTTCATGCTCGTTTTGTCTAGGGGAATCGTTTTCGAGATGCATCTTCTCCGTCGGCTTCCGGGTATGGGTCTTCGGGAGCGGGCGTTCCTTCTTGATTGACAGTCTTCCGAGAGGCTTACGACGGTCGCATCCATCACGTCACTCGTAGCCGAAAGAAGCCGAACGTCGGTGCAGCTCTATACTGCGCCTGCGCACCGACGTTCGGCTTCTTTCGGAAAATCGTGACGCGATGGATGCGACCATCGGAAGCCTCTCGGAAGACTGTCAATCAAGAAGGAACACCCAGTCCCGCAGCCCATACCCGGAAGCGGCGGAGAAGATGCATCTCGTAAACGGTAAGTACAGGTCATATTTTAAAACAACTAGCCGATTCCCCTAGACAAAACGAGCATGAAGCTAAGGGGAAAATGTGTTCTCTATGGGTGAACCTCCGCTTTAAGGCTAAACCACTTCTCGTCCAACTTCCTAGAGTGGCCATGTGTCTTCTTGAGTGTCCTGAGTCTGAAGTTTCCTCTCAATGTTGGAAGCACCATTAAAATATTTGTATATCGCTATCATATTCTCTCTTGGGCGTCTCTTCTCGAGGGCGAATACGTTTAATGTTTGTAATTGTTCCTCATAACCTTTTTTTTTTTTGCACTTGTCAAACACAATAAAATGCTTTTAACTCTATATTCAACAGAAAAAAGAGAGCACATTAGATACATTTATTGTTAGTGTTTCCATACATTTTAAATGGGTTTTTTCTTTGTTTTTTTTACGTTATCCATAAAAAGATCAAGTCCCTCTTGAACCTCTTCATTGCTATCACCAAAAGTTTGTAACTTGTCTTTGAAAGGACACCCCCTTGATGTTTTGACTCCTTTAAACACGCATTAAAAAAGTGCATTTTAGCCCAAAACATGTCAGAGGTGAACCCTGCTGCTGTGATTCATCAAACCACTTCCTGATGAAGCGGACTGCTGATTCAAGAAACGTGTCGAAGAACCTGACAAACATTTCCACTTTCCCTGGTACTGTATACATGAGATGATATATAAACAAATCTTGTATGTAATAGGGAATCTGGAAGGATAGCAAGGTTTTAAGTGACTAGAGATTGTATATTGTTGACAAACCATTGCAATATATGTATTATATGTTTTCAGGAATCTAAGATATGAATATTTAGCATCATCTGATCGGAAATGATCTTCAGTTTTAATCTTAAAGCAATATTAGACCCCAAAACTAAAATGTAAATATATTGCAGTTCACCAATCTTTAGATGTGTTAGTTTTCTTCTTTAAGCTTTTTTTCCTTCGGTGATCTTCCTGGTGATCTGACCAGGAAGCCTTTTATTTTTCAACTTCCATTAACAGACAAAGCTGCCCAGCACAAATGGCAGTTGAGGGTTGAGACAAACCATTTATCACTGACAAGGGTGCCTACAATGGTCATGGATCCCAAAAGGAAAAACCTGTTGCTGTAACAGCTTAAAAATTGTTAACGACATTCTTCGACTTTATTCATTAATCAAGTCCATCTAAATTTGCTCATCCATCTAATACCAATAGTGTATTCATTGCTTCTCCATCCAGAGGGGAGAAGCCCCAAAGCCAGCCATACATAGATCAAAATTTGGGCAGTTCGGCAGGGACAGGCTAAGAGTCAATCCATGTAGGGGCAGGCTGATTGTACATCGACCAATTTGGGTACAACCAGTCTGTTGGATTTTTGGCATGTGATTACTGCTAGCAGCTATAGCGGTTAGCAGTAAGCATTGTGTTCTGCCAGCCAGAACGGCTCCCCCCTACTGGCAGAATACTATAGTGCTACGGGAGGCATTCCCCCATCAACACTGGCTGAATCAAGTCATCTATGGGCTGCTTAATGCATAAAGTGTATTTGTGGCTGGATTAACAAGTGTAAGTAAGGGAAAAAATGTCTAAAAAAGAAAATGAATGCAGCCACCACATGCAAGGATTGGTAAACTGAAATATATCAATTTTGTTTAATACCCAAAAGGTAAAGGAATACTATTACAATTAATGTAAACATAGGCACATTCTACTATATGGTATTTGTCTTTGATGTACACAGCATACATCCTTTTGGATGGGGTGGAATGGGGAGATCAAACAACAAATGTGTGGTTGGCAAAGGAACGGTTTCATTTTATCAAGCCAGCATGGACCTAAATCTCTATTTTCAGGACCAGTATAGCTAGATATGTTACCTGTTATGCAGTGGTGGCCCATCCATTAGGGGTGCAGGGGCAACGCCCACCTAATCCATGCGTCCGGCCCATAATCTACATGAAGGTTGCCAGACACATGTTTTTTTTAGAAGCACGTGATTAGAGCCAGAGGGCCAGATTCACAGACGAGATACGCCGGAGTATGTACTGATACTCCGGCGTATTTTCAAATTTGCCGCGTCGTATCTTAATTTGTGATTCACAAACAAGATACGACGGCTTTTGGCTAAGATCCGACAGGCGTACGGCTTCGTACTCCTTCGGATCTTAGGCTGCAATACTTCGGCCGCCGCTGGGTGGAGTTTGCGACGTTTTCCTGTGTCGGGTATGTAAATGAGCTTTTACGGCGATCCACGACGGTTTTCGTGTTCGTTACGTCGTCGCTAGTAATTTTTTCCCGTCGCAAAGTTACGTCTGCTTTAACATGGCTTAACTTTAGATGAGCCATGTTAAAGTATGGCCGTCGTTCCCGGGTCGAATTTCAAATTATTATTTTTTTGGCGTAAGACGTCGGGAATACGGAAGCACGTTACGCACGTCGCCATTCAAAAAAATTACGTCACTTCGCGCAAAGCACAGCGGGAATTTTCAAAACGGAGCATGCGCAGTACGTCCGGCGCGGCGGGAGAGCGCCTAATTTAAATGGTACATGCCCCATTTGAATTAGGCGGGCTTGCGCCGAACTTCTTTACGATACACCGCCGTAAGTTTACACGCAAGTGCTTGGTGAATCAGGCACTTGCGCTGAAAACTTGCGGCGGTGTAACGTAAACACGATACGTTACGCCGCCTGAGTTTTCTGTGAATCTGGCCCAGAGGCTCCAATTGGCTTAAAAAAAGGTGGGCTTAGGGCGCAGAGCACTGCGCCCCGGACCCACACAGTTGTGTGACAATAGCAAATTAATATTCACTGTTGTCTTCTTGATTCTCCTCCCGATTGGCCGAGAGGAGAAGGGATGGTATTGGCCACCGCACCGAGGGAAGGAGATTGCCAGGGCTTTACCCTTCACTGTGTGTATGCTTTGCTGTGAAACTGTATGCTTTTCTTCGCAACTGTTTTTATTGGTATTTTCTAACACCTTTTACACACTTTCAGTCTCTAAGATTATTCCAGAGGTCATCTTACCTGTGCATTAGAAGCTGAGGGAGGGGTGGCGGGAAGGGTTGCAGTAGTAAGGGTGCGAGATAAAAGTGCATTGGGCGGGGTGCTGCTTGGAGGGTGTGTTGCCTTCCAGTAAGCTTCTAGGTAATCTGCTAGATGTTCACAGGCATCTTCAAGCTGATTCTCATCCAGGATAACATCAAACATTTCCTATGATAAGCATATGTTTGATTACAAGACGTCTTGCTTTAAATATTATAGTAGATCTAAATGCTAACCTGATGCCAAAGCACTACATACGATTAACAATTATCATTTTTGGCATAAGATACCGTTCTCACCTCATTTCATTCTAATTTGTGTCCAAGTGCTGCTGATCTCCTCCTGCTTCCTTCAGCCACTTCCCGTATACATGTACTCATTACATTATTGCTCTGGGCTTGTTTACCTATAGCAGTGATGGCAAACCTTGGCAGCCCAGAAGTTTTGGAACTACATTTCGCATGATGCTCAACTACACTGCAGCGTGCATGGGCATCATGGGAAATGTAGTTCCAAAACATCTGGGGTGCCAAGGTTCGCCATCACTGCCCTATAGTAACAACCAGAAACGCTGTTAGAAATCACAGGGCCCCATACAGCCTACCTGACAAAAATACCCCCTCCTAGCACAAATCTCCCTCACTCAAAAATATCACCCGCCTAGCATATATCCTCTTTCTTCTCAAACTTTCTATCCTGGCATAAATCTTCTCCCCCAAATCTTCCCTGCCAGGACAAATCCCCCCCAATTCCTCCTATTAGCCCAAATTCCCCTACTTCCTCCTGGCACAAAATCCCCCCCATCTCCCCTCTCAGCACAAATCTTCTTTCTTCAATTCCTCTTTTAGAACAAATTTACTCAAATCCCTCCTCCTAGCACAACCCCCTCTAAATCCCCCCCCCAACCCTCCTCCCAGCACTTATCCTCCCTCATTATTCCCCCTCACACATATCCCCTCCATTCATGCAGAACACAGCGCACCTCCTGCTGGCTCTTCTTCTCTCACCGCTCCAGCCTCCAGGCTGCCGTCTCGTTGTCCCGGCTGTGAGTGGGGGCTGGGGCAGGAGTTCTGTGACGTGGGCCAGGGGGCAGAACTGAAATCTGGGTGGGCACAACAACCCGCTCCAGCATTCCCTAAATCCGGCCTTGTGTCTTTCACCTAGCAGCAGAAAGCCGGCGGGAGAGAAACCGGCTTTCAGTTGCTGGGTGAGAGACGCTGTCATCCTTCATTCTCTGCTCCACCGATCCTCCTGCTGCCCCCCCTGTGTGCCTGGGCCCCCTACAGAAGGGCTGGTGGTCCCCACCCTATCAGCGGCCCTGGTAAAAACAGTGGACTATGCTTGTGCAATGTGGGTTGACACTGCTACTTGTAGTCTCCGCCAGAGGCACATGCAACTGGGTGACAACGAAGCAGCATGACTGTGTGATAGTTGTCACCAAGAACAGAAAGTGACTGAACAAGGTATTTTTTTTCTATAGCTTCTATGAATAAAAAAACAAACAATCGATGATCCATCCGTCCTCCATTCATTGATCGTTTTCCAATCATAGAAGCTATATATAGTACAGCTTAAGAGAATATAGAGGGCATGATCGGCACTCTCAATGAGAGCATATGACAAGTCCCTCAGCTCTAATAATTGCCGTGACATCGGAAGATTATGAGGACAGAATTGGAGGATGGAAGATTTCAACTAAATCTGAAACCAGCAGCACAAAGGACATATTGCATTGACTGTAAGTAATGTTGCCTGTGCTAATATGTTTACATGTTTTTTTACTAAACTTAGGCTTTTAGGGCTGGTTCACACCTGAATTGTACAGGAATGTGGTCCGCGTTCCTGTGTAATTCTGTGCATTGAGATTTTCATCCCATTCAATTGAATAGGCTGAAATTGCATCAAAAGTAGTGCATTCACAGTACTGTGGATCTGGTGCAGGCAAATGCACTGCGTTTGGGGTGTCATTACGAATATTTTGACATCCGCTACAGATCAAACACCCAGTGCGTTTTTAACGCGGGACAGGTGCACGGAACGTGGGTTTTCCATACCACGTTCTGGTGTGAATGGGCCCTTAAAGTCTAAAGTACCTCCTATCTGGGCTATGTCAGACAACATAACATAATAGGGGACACTTACTGGAGGGCACTGTGCTAGTTTGTCAGCTGCTACCATTTGGACGTTTAGATGTTTTGCCTGAGATTTTCCTCGTGATTTTATTAACCTTTGTAAAACCTGAAAATGATAATTAAATTCACATAATATTAATATACTGAACACAACACATATATTGGCATTACATAAAAATAAAACACATCATGCGTGCCACATATGGATAGGAGGAAAAAAGGATTTCAAATTATGTAGAAGTAAGTAAACTTAAAGTGTTACTAAACCCACAATAGTAAAATCAGTCCGTATATGCAGTAAACCATGCTTGTTATACTCACTGTGGAACCTAAGGGGTAATTCCTCTGCCCTATGTAAAAAAGCTGTTTGATCCCGTCTTCTCTGATACTCCCCTTCTTCCACTGTCCCCAATCCATCTCCTGATAGTACAGAGCTTTGGGGGCAAGCTGCACGTGCTCAGTTTGGAGTTTTTCATTCTTGGGAGAGAGCGTGTGATCCACACAGGACCAATCAGGACCAATTAAGCCTCGTACACACGCTCGGTTTTCTCGGCAAGAACCAGCAAGAAAACTGCTGGCAGAGCTTTCTTGCCGAGTAAACCGAGCGTGTGTACGAGGCTTTCAGGTTTCTCGTCTGGAAATCTGGCCAGAATCTCGACGAGAAAAAAACAGAACCTGCTCTCCATTTTCTCGTCGAGATTCTTGTCGGCCTGTTTCCCGACGAGAAACCAGAGAGTGTGTATACTTACACGCATGCGTGGTAGCTTCCACGGCATAGGTAGGGTGAAGCAAGATGGCGTCGACGGCATCCAATGTGACGAGCGCGTCGTACGCAATGACGTCACCGCCTTCTTGTCTTTCAAGAGAACTGCAGTTCTTTTGAAAGGTCTGTGTGTACACTCAAAAAACAACAAGAAGGAGCACCAGACCAATTTCATAAAGAAGACCAAATCGGCTTTCAAGTAGATCTAGGCAAAACCTTTTTCTTTATTTTGGATTGTCTTCCACTGTGTGTCCTATTGCGGAGATCTCCATTTACTTCCTGTCCCATAGCCAAACAGGAAGTGAGAGGAAATCTCTTCAAATTAAGGGAATTCCTTTGGGGCCCCCAGATTACCAGAATTAGTGTCCCCATTGGAAGATTTCCCCTCTATTACTGTTCTCGGGACAACCCAAAATTTGGGATTTTCTTTTACTTTCTCTTTCAAAGATAATGGTAAACAGAACCTCAATGGGGGCACAGACAACAATAAAAACTGACAGGTGTTCTAATCCCGCTATACTCTATCCAAAACTAAAACATTTTTTCCTTTAGTTATACTTTAATGATTCACAAGACAGCCAGCACATTCAGGAGGAAATCACCCCCCCCCCCCTTTATCAGGGCTACAAGACAAATACAAAGATGTAAAATTATGACAATTGTAAATCAACAAATTATGTAATCAATATCCACCTATACATAGTGCTTAAAACTAGGAAATTATAAACAAGATCAAAAACTGTCTATTTTAGTAGATTAAAATACAACAAAAACGAAAACGATTCAGATGACTAAAATACGACTAAAACTAAAATGTTATATTAGTCAAAAGACTATGACTGAAACTATTATGTCAAAATGAACAATGGTTAAATATCACAACAGCTAAATCTGCGTCTGTAGTACATGTTAAAACCTTAATACTATAATTAATAAAATGTTATTCGATTTTTACTTCAGGAGTATAGCGTGAGTTTGAAAATTTTAGAGAAATGCATAAATAATGCGTTACAATTTAACTAAAACCATTAGATTTTAGTCTACTAAAATGTACTGGAGATTTTAGTCGACTAAAACAAAAACAATTCAGATGACTAAAATACAACTAAGGCCCCGTACACACGACCGAACATGTCTGCTGAAACTGGTTCGCGGACCAGTTTCAGCAGACATGTTCGGTCGTGTGTACGGTCGATCGGACAGGATTCCAGCGTACATTTGCCCGCCAGACCGTTTTCGAGCGGACAAATGTTTCTAAACTTGCTTAGAAACATGCCCGCTGGAATCCTGTCCGTCGGACATGTTCGGTCGTCTGTACAGGCTTACCGTACATGTCCGAGCGGCCGCCATCCCTCGCATGCGTCGAATGACTTTGACGCATGCGTGGAAGCATTGACCTTTCAGCGTCGCGCACGTCGCGGCGACGGCGCAAACACGTCACCGCGCTGTCTGTCCGCGCGGATTGACTCTTATTTCTGTATGATGGTGTGTACAGCCATCATACAGAAATCTCCAGGCGGGCATGTCCGCTGAAAACGGTACGGCGGACCGTTTTCAGCGGACATGTTTGCCCGTGAGCTAAAATGGCATTTTAGTCAACAGGCTATGACTAAAACGAAATTTGACATCAAAATTAACACTGGGTTGCATGTGAGTTGCCTGATCAGAGCCAGTGAGCTTTTCCACTATTTGCTGTCATTCCATTTACTACTCTATATTAATAAATATTGAAGTCCCGGCACCAGTTGGATGAATCCCTTTCAACCTTTGTACATTTAGAATACCAAAGGGCAACAAGTTGCTGCAGGTAAATGGAAAAATTAAATGTGTATTCGAGATCGGTTTGTGATGCTTTCAACCAGAGGCCTATCTAGTGAAAATGGCGCCTATGGCAAGCACTGAAACTGCGCCCCTGTCAAAACATTTGAAACCCATCTTTCGGATAACCAGGTACAGGGAGGGACGCAGTGCGACGAGGACAGAGGGAAACTAGGGACCACTGGCGGCTGGTGCTCAAATTTTTTTTTGGGGGGGGGGGCGCAAACAAACTGGAAAACAAAAAAAAAATTGCAGCCACTGTGCACAGCAAACACAGCCACTGTGCCCACCGCTCTGGGGAGAAGATGATGCCGCACAGAGGAGGGTAGGCAGAGCCACTGTTACCATACCCTACATGGATCCGGTCTGACCAGTCATTGGCCACCATGGAGGCACCTGTCACTCCCCTCCCCAGGCCAAGTAGCGATATTAGCAAATTGCTGTGTCGGCGCTGTGCTCCATCAGAGCGGCCGCGGCTCTGGGAGCTACATTAGTGCGGGAGGCGGCCGCAGAAGGACGGGTGGGGTTTTTTCGTGAGGGGGGGGTGGCTTTTTGCCGCCCCCTCCCCATGTCGCCCATGGCACTTGCCATGGCTGCCATACCCTAGATACGCCACTGCTTTCAACTTACTTTTTAGACCCATATGTGTGTCACGGTTTAAGCTGCAGTTTCCTGCCTGTGTATTTCTTACCTCCTTGCTGCAGTGGTTTTGCTAGACCTCTGATTCTTTTCACATGTGTTGTGTACCTTCTGTGCTCACCTATGGGCATCACTTGATATACTGAGGGTTTTCATTTCTTTCCTTTCTAACACTAATGCCCTGTACACGTGGTCGGAATTTCCGATGGGAGCTTTTTTTAATCGGATATTCCGACCGTGTGTGCCCCATCGGACATTAAATTCCAATTGGAAAATTTGTTCGTCTGTATGGAATTACGACGGGAAAAAAACATGCATGCTCGGAAACAATTTGACGCATGCTCGGAAGCATTGAACTTAATTTTTCTCGGCTCGTCGTAGTTTTGTACATCACCTCGTTCTTTACGGTCGGAATTTGGTGTGACCGTGTGTATGCAAGCCAAGCTTGAGCGGTGTTCCGTCTGAATTTTTTGTTTTTCCAACGGAGTGTATACGCAGCATAAGACATGCTCAGTGTAGCCCATGTTGCCTGAGCATCTTCCTAGTTCTCTGAGCTCCTGTATGCCTACTGTTTCTTGTATTCAGTGTCTGACTTCCAGTGTATAGACCACGGCTTTGTCTTCTGTTTGTGCTTGTCTGCCACCTGCCCTGACCTCAGCTTCTTTCCCAGATCCTCTGTCTCCTGCTATCTGTACTCTGCATACGCGAGTGGTCTCTGTATGGTCAGCTGGGCTTACCTGGGGGGCCGAGATCCTGGTTTCAGCTCACTGCAACTCCATCCTCATCATCGGGGGCTCTGGTGAACAAGCAGGCTGGGGCTTAGACCCTGAGTCCTAAGAAACCCGGGTTGGCATTCTACAAGCTGGCAATGTGCTTCTGTTGATCTTCTTCTGGCCTACATTTGATCCCCTTCAAACCTGCATCAAGCTGCTTTAAGTTTTGTGGGGAGCAAAGCAGTTCTAACACTGCCTGTGCAAGAGATGAGTTTCCGAGTTCTTTCACAGTTCCTTCTGAACCCTTTCTAACCTGCTTCTATGCTGCCGATTTTGCATTCTCAACTTATATAGAGAGAAAAAAAAATTCTGACACCAAAACATGCAGAAAAAATGTCTTAGACATAATGCTTACACACGTTACTAAAGCAAACTTACCTTTGGAGAAGAAATCTTTACATAAACTATGATGGGGGCCAGGGAGGTCTTACTAAGTTGCGTTGGATGGTTGATGGTATCGGCATCAAGAACTACAAGCTGTAACGTCCTCGCTAACTCAAAGATCCGTTCAATTTCACTCTGGACTTCAGCTGAGGATACAGAAAAACAAAAATGAAAGTCATATGGCGCCTATCAACACGAAGAAACCTGGCAGAGGTGGTCCGGCTCAGATTGTGCAAAAATGAGTTAACCTTTTAAAGGCTTTCTTTCAAGAATTTTAGCAACAAGTTCATTTAGATAGAGATAACATTGTAGAAGGCATATTTGATAATTGGTTTGTGGAAATTAAAATGAATCACTTTTGCCTCAAAAACAAAATAAAAAAACTTTAATTTAGCTGCAACAAAAAGATGGACTGTTATTAAGACCTAAAACTGTACATCATTTGGGAATTCAAAAGGAAGACACGTAGAATTTTAGGGAATCAAACAAAGTCCTAACACCTGTGCAGAGCTGCTTAAAGCTGCTTTGCAGGACACAGGGAAAAAGATTTTTGCTAAGCAGCCTTGTAGCCGTTTTTGGACATTCCCAACATATATGAAGAATCTAATACAGCAATAAACATGGTCCTTGTTGGTCCTTTGACATTCAGCAGGTACATGTTGAATTTATTTAAACCACGGTGCAGCACTAATAAAGCAATAGTAGAAAATAAGAAAATCCCTCAATTATAAATAAGTCCAAATAAATAAGTGCAACACACAGTGACAAATAAGTTCAAACCAGTAAGTGCAGCAAAAAGAAGGAGCAACAGACCAATTTCATAAAGAAGTCCAAAACAGCTTTAACGATTCACAAGATAACCAGCACATTTCAGGAGCAAAAACATGTCCCCCCTTCATCAGGGCTACTAGACCGCCTTCAGGGCAGTAATCTCAGGCTTGTACTACTAGCCATACAATAAGGCTAGGTTTAGTACGACGTCAGACGTGACGAAATGCGTAGGGCATAAACAATGCTTATGACGTCATCACAGACTCCGATACAAGGAAATGGCCCGTCTGATCCCCGAGATCATTTTTTTATCTGATGAGTACTTTTCTACTGTAACATTGTTAGGGCCGGATTCAGAAAGGACTTACGACGACGTATCTCCAGATACGCCGTCGTAAGTCCAAATGTGCGCCGTCGTATCTATACGCGTATTCTGGAAATCAGATACGCCTACATTTTGCCAAGATACGACCGACGTAAGTCTCCTACGCCGTCGTATCTTGGGTGCATATTTACGCTGGCCGCAAGGAGCGCTTCCGTAGATTGACGCGTTGAATATGCAAATGACCTAGATACGCCGATTCACGAACGTACTTGCGCCCGTCGCATTAAGCTACGCCGTTTACGTAAGGCGTACGTCCGGCGTAAAGTTACCCCTGCTATATGAGGCAGGTAATGCAAAGGTATGGACGTCGAAACAAGCGTAGAATTTTACTTTGTTTACGTAAGTCGTACGTGAATGGGGCTGGGCGTAGGTTACGTTCACGTCACAGGCATTGAGCCGGCGTATGTTAGGGAGTAAATTCGACGTGATACTGAGCATGCTCGCGCATGCGCCGTTCGTTCGGCTCTTCATTTACATGGGGTCACGATTCATTTTAATACAACACGCCCACTACCTGCCTACTTTGAATTAGGCGGGCTTACGCCAGCCCATTTACGCTACGACGGCGTAAATATGGGAGCAAGTGCTTTGTGAATATTTAGCTTGCCTCTCAATGTTACGTCGGCGTAGCGCATATGAGATGCGCTACACCTATCTAAAGATGTGCCGATCACTCTGAATCTGGCCCTAAGTGTTTTATTAAAATGTACTAATCTACAATTTGTGATTTTACACTATGTGCCTCTTTTGGCTTTCTCCTTATTGCATGGCTGAGTAATACAAGTCTGAGATGACTGCTATGAAGGTGTTATTGGACCTGGAGAAGGAAGTGCACACCATCCCTGATCGGGACCATTTGGAGATATGAGCGCATGTTGACTCTTTTCTTTATAAAGAGGAATTCTTTTGCTCTGCTAAGCATTTTTTTTGGCACAAGGCGGTGGATCACAATGGTGTCATAATTTATGGAGAGTCATAAGAAGGTGTGTATATGAAGATTATTTTGGGCCTGTCACCGTTTGCTGCATTTATTTATTTGGATTTATTTGTCAACGTTTGTTGCACTTATATTTTTGGACTTGCTTTATTAGCGCTGCACTTTTGTTTATATTTATTGGCCAATCTGTATCGATTGACTTGTCAGCTGCTATGTTTATTTCTCAGAGAGCAATTTCTCTTTTTAGACGTGTGAATTTATGAATTGGAAATCTTTATAAATAAAAAAAAGTACAGGGCAATCGTAGAAGAAAACCTGTTCGATTCTGTAAAAGACTGGGACAGAGGTATACCCTTTTTCCAGCAGGATAACGACCCTAAACATACAGCCAGAGCTACAATGGAATGGTTTAGATCAGTGGTTCTCAACCTTTCTAGTGCTGTGACCCCTTGATAAAATATCCCAAGTTGTTGGGACTCCTAACAGTAAAATTATTTTCATAGCGTGGGTTGTCAGCACCCAAGGCAAGACAAGAAGTTTGCGACCCTAACCCACGAACATTTAGCGCTTCCCGAGACCCTTCCACTGGTACAGTATTAAAACCCTATGGTACATTTTAGGCTGTACCACTCTCTTTGTTCTCCTTTCTTTACCTTTTATCTCTCTCTATCCTAATTTCCTTTTTTTTTTACCCATACCCCTCTAGCTGTCTTTCTTGCTCTTTCTCTCCCTTTTTATTTGTTCATCCCCCTCTTTTCCTCCCCCTTTCATATATTCTCTATTTTATCTCCTTCTCTTACTCCTTGGTGGGTAGGTGGGGGGTATGGGATGAGCGGCAGTGCTGGCGGGGGAGGTTGGGATAAGTGGCAGTGCTGGTGGGGGGGGGGGGGGTTTGGGATGAGTGTCAGTGCTGCGTGGAGTTCTGATTGGCCAACTTAGGTGCTCCTGATCATGGTCATTTGCTGAACTGAATACTGTAGTGGGGACTTTTAATGGCAACTATAATCAAAGGTAGTGTTACTCACTGTCTCTGGGTTCACTTTGTCTCCGACTTTGTGGTGTCTCGTAGCAGTGACACCTATGTCGAAATCAGGAGATAGGGTCTCCTCCACTGACCTCTAGTCTCTGCCCCCCAGCCATGCCGTGAACTGAGTGGACAGCTGCAAAAAGGCTGGGAGAGAGAGTGGTGCGGGCTTCGGTAACAGCCCAAGATCTGGTGACCCCTGGCAAATCATCATTTGACCCCCGAGGGGGTCCCGACCCCCAGGTTGAGAACCACTGGTTTAGATCAAAGCATATTCATGTGTTAGAATGTGGCAAGACTTGAAAATGACTGTTCACAGACGCTCTCCATCCAATCTGACAGAGCTTGAGCTATTTTGCAAAGAAGAATGGGCAAAAATATCACTATCTAGATGTGCAAAGCTGGTAGAGACACCCCCAAAAAGACTTGCAGCTGTAATTGTAGTGAAAGGAGGTTCTACAAAGTATTGACTCCGGGGGTCTGAATACAAATGTACACCACACTTTTCACATATTTATTTGTAAAAAAAATTAAAACCATTTATCATTTTCCATCCACTTCACAATTATGTGCCACTTTGGTGTTGGTCCATTACATAAAATCCCCCATTTTTTTTTTTGGTTGTAACATGACAAAATGTCAAACATTTCAAGGGGTATGAATATTTTTCAAGGCACTGTTTGTGTTCCCAATCACATAGGATACCTAAAAACATAAAAAAAAAAAATGCTTACCTTTTAGATGTTTCTAGGGAGAAGGTGTCATGGCAGACTGCATACATTTGTGAACAAATTCAGAATGAAGGTCCATGCACACTGGACCTAAAAAAAAACAGTTCTTTTGGCAGAAAAAACTCTCACTGGCGTTTAATAATTTTTTTTGCCAGAGAACTGCTCTCAAAATGCAAGCCAGAAGGGATTTTTTCTGCCTCTAAACTCTGAGCTTAAAAGTAGCCTCTAATCGTCCTAATGTGCATGGACACATAGGATAACATTGAGCTGCTTCTACAGGCAAAAACGCTGAACTCCTCTAGAAGCAGCATTTTTTTCAAGCCAGTGTGACCCAAATTCTGTCCCAATAGAAAGACTTATGACAGGCTCAGCTTTGTCTCATTAACATAAAGATTTAGGGGCAGATCCACAAAAGAATTACGCCAGCGAATCTCTTGATACGCCGCGTAATTTCAAATTTTGCGCGTCGTATCTTTGTTTTGTATCTACAAAACAAGATACGACTGTATCTCGGATCGATCCGACAGACGTACGTCTTAGTACGCCGTCGGATCTTAGGTGCATTTTTTCAGCGGCCGCTAGGTGGCGTTTCCGTCAATTTCCATGTCGAGTATGCAAATTAGCTTGTTACGGCGATCCACGAACGCACGTCCGGCGCATTTTTTTACGTCGTTTGCGTTCGGCTTTTTCCGGCGTATAGTTACCCCTGCTATTATGAGGCGTACTCAATGTTAAGTATGGCCGTCGTTCCCGCGTCGCCTTTTGAATTTTTTACGTTGTTTGAGTAAGTCGTTCGCGAATAGGGATTTGCGTAGAATGACGTCACCAGCGTAAGCATTGGCCTGTTCCGGTTTAATTTCGAGCATGCGCACTGGGATACCCCCACGGACGGCGCCGTTCAAAAAAAACGTTGTTTACGTCGGGTCACGACGTATTTACATAAAACACGCCCCCATCACATCCATTTGAATTCCGCGCCCTTACGCCGCCAAAGATACACTACGCCGCCGTAACTTACTGCGCAAATTCTTTGAGGATTCGGGAAAAAAAAAAAGGTACGGCGGCGTAGTGTATCTTAGATACGCTGCGCCCGGCGGAAATATGCGCCGAGGTATGTGAATCTGCTCCTTAGAAGCTAGGCTTTTCAATTGTAACACAGGACAGACAGTTTCAAAAATTAGTTTACAACCAATAATGATATCTGCCAGCACAATACAGGCAAGGTAAATTATGGTATACCTCAGCTCCCTAAAAAACAAAGAGATCCAAGTAGGATTTTTCAGTGCTGAAGTTATCAAAATATTTAATTTTTTTTTTTTTTTGTGTTTCTTTTTAAGTTATGCTATGTGAATGAAAATATGTAACAAATATAAAGTAGGTGATATCCCAATTTGGCTGTAAAAGTGGAAATGCACATAAATTGCAGGCACAGCATGCTGGGAGTGGTAGTTCTGCAGCTAATGAGTGACTAGTCAGCTGTCCCTGAATCAGACAGATCAGCACGATTAGAGGCAGTGCTAATATGTGCATTCTTTGGCCTTTTTTTTTTCTTTATACCACTTTTTTTATCCTAAGATATTTGTGGTCTCATACAGTAAGAATTACACTTTTACTAAACATATTGTACTGTACATATATAAATGAAAGGAATTTTGATTGATGCATAGAAGGGAATGGAGTGGGTTAAGACAGGGAAACTTGCTGCCTTAGTCAGTGGCCTATAACACCTTTCTATAAACCCGGACTTGATA
The DNA here is from genome assembly GCF_905171775.1 of Rana temporaria. Lineage (NCBI taxonomy): Eukaryota > Metazoa > Chordata > Amphibia > Anura > Ranidae > Rana > Rana temporaria. Next base: position 44,198,969 of record NC_053493.1, on the reverse strand, counting down.
ACAGATGAAGGTCACATCATTGCTGATGATACAAACACCATAAAGAGAACATGTCTATGCATCACTTCACACACACACACAGCACAATCAATACACTGCACACACAATACAGTGTACCCGGTACATACCAAAACCATCTGTCATGGCCGGGCAATAATGAAGAGGAGAATGGGATAAACCAACAAATAAGGAACACATACAAAAATGGAGATAACATAATGAGGAACATTTGGGAAAACTCTTCTTAAGGTGTTGCCTGTATGAGCCAATCGGAACAGCTGTCCAGTTTTTAACATGCACTAGGAAATGGCAGCTAGAATTTTACTGGATGTTATGGGTAACTATGTTTTTTTATACTGTATGTGTTTTCAGAAATGTTCTCAATGAATGGATAATGGGTATAATAAAAGCTGGAGTCATGGTTGATTTTAAAGTGGTTGTAAACCTTTACATGTACCCAGTGGAGTGACTGGCCTCATATGACACAGAGATGAAACAAATCCTCCTACATAGGTTGTAGCTGTTGATCTGCAGCCACCTTTCCCCTACATCCATTCAAAGTTCAGAATTTACAAAGCTTGTCTGAGCCGTTATAAAAAAGAGGGCGGAGAGCCGAAGTCACACTATGCAGAGCTCAGTAAGGAGAGCTCTAACAGCTAATTGGAGGGAAGAGACAACCCCCCTCAGCACAAAGGAACAGAGCTGAGGCTGCCAATCAGCTGGAGGTCCCTCCCCCGTCACCTTTTTTCTCTTGGTGTCAGAAAAACCTGTCAGAAGTGATTTACCCTGATAGCAGAGGGATAGGGCAGGAGACAGAAATTACACTTAGTGCTCTGAAAGCAAGTACACACTATAGAGGGATACGCTTTGTTCATATTTCATGTCTGAGGTTTACAACCACTTTAAGCACTACAATCATTTATTAAAATAAAAACACACATCAAGAGAAATACAGGACCTTCTACAGAAAATGCTAGCTGCCTGGCTGATTCCAGCTTTATTAGCTAGTTAGAGTTACTAACCAGACACATGCATGCAAAAAAGACAAGTGAGTCAGTAATGGAAAATACTAAAGTTTCAGGATCAGTATGACATCCTCAGTACAGATATTCTTTATAAAGATTCCATCATAGAGAAAAATAATCTGCTGCCTCTAAATCCTTTTGCTGCTTTAAAAGTTAAAGGTAAAGCGTCACACATTCCTGGTGGCTCATTAATATAATGGGCAGCTTCACTGGGCAAGAAGGTTGCTTTGCAGTTCTTCAGTTCCCAGCACCCAGAAGGGTTTCATGCAGTGATGGCCCATCCATAAGGGGTGCAGCAGGGGCGTGCCCCCCTAATCCATGTGCCCGGCCCCTAATTTACATGCCGGACACATGGATTTCAATGTTTTTTTTTTTTTTTTTAGAAGCACATTATTAGAGCCAGAGGCTATAATTGGCTTACCAAAAGGGTGCTCTGCGCCCTGAGCCAACCCAGTTGTGTGACAATAACAAATTAATATTTGCTATCGTCTTCCTGATTCTCCACCTTGCCAATCAGGGTCCTAAGACTCGTCCAAGTGGCTGCCGAATAGGCTGGAGGAGATGCAGGGGAAGCCGTTGAGGAGGAAGCAATGCCCGTGACCTAGATGGGGTAGGTGTGGGGCTGGTGGGCCGACAGACCGTCTGGGGAGGGGGGTTGCCAGTGGTTTGTTTGCCACCCCCCCCCCCCAAAGAATGGAGCACCAGCCGCCACTGGTTTTATGTCATGTCACCTTAGGATCCCCAAGGCTGGTGATTCTTGGGATTCACTTAAAGCGGAGGTTCACCCATAGAGAACACTTTTTCCCCTTAGCTTCATGCTCGTTTTGTCTAGGGGAATCGGCTATTTGTATTAAAATATGATCCTGTACTTACCCGTTTACGAGATGCATCTTCTCCGCCGCTTCCGGGTATGGGCTGCGGGACTGGGCGTTCCTTCTTGATTGACAGTCTTCCGAGAGGCTTCCGACGGTCGCATCCATCGCGTCACGATTTTCCGAAAGAAGCCGAACGTCGGTGCGCAGGCGCAGTATAGAGCCGCACCGACGTTCGGCTTCTTTCGGCTACGAGTGACGCGATGGATGCGACCGTCGGAAGCCTCTCGGAAGACTGTCAATCAAGAAGGAACGCCCGCTCCCGAAGACCCATACCCGGAAGCCGACGGAGAAGATGCATCTCGAAAATGGTAAGTACGGCTCATATTTTAAAACAAATAGCCGATTCCCCTAGACAAAACGAGCATCAATCTAAGGGGAAAAGAGAAAAAAAAAAAAAATTGGTTGAACTCCCGCTTTAACCAATTAATTACATTATGGAAGGTAAACATGTAAAATTGTCCTTTTAGATTAGTTTACATTTGCTTAAGTTCTGGTTACCACAGTTTTTCCTGTCCACATATTTGTTAGAACTTCGTCCATATGTAGACACAAACAACATTATGGGACAATGGAAGAGTGAACTGTTAATAGTAATGCTGAATGTAGCATTCTTCAGGTTCATATTTGAACACAAGTTGAAATTACAAAAAGTAATGTTTAAAGTGCAGTCCATCAGTAATTGAAGATTACTCAAGGAAGAAGAAGTATAGAGTGATGCCTCGTACACACGACCGTTTTTCACAACAAGAAAACTGCCATTTTTTATATTGGTCGAGAAAACCGGTCGTGCGTATGCTCCCTAGCAGTTTTCCCTACGAAAAAACTGCCCGCAAAAAAATTGTGACCAGCTCTCTTTTTCTGGTCATGTTTCACATCAGTCTTTTTCTCGTCGTGAAAAACGGTCGTATGTATGCTTTTCCGAGGGGAAACAAAACGTGCATGCTCAGAATCAAGTATGCAGCCCAAAGGGTGGCGCCATTTGAAAGGAACTTCCCCCTTTATAGTCCCGTCGTACGTGTTGTACGCCACCGCACTTTGGTCGGACGTTTTTGTGCATGAACCTGTATATGCAAGTCAGGCTGGAGAGGAATCACGTCGTGAAAAACGGGTTTTTGAACGACAGGAAAAACGATGGTGTGTACGCGGCATAACAATTATTCAATTTCTGTTGAATGCAGCGAAAGCATTGATCCCAAAGCATTGGAAGTTAAAGGAAATACAGAGGATAAAGGATTGGTTGGGGGAGATAGATAAAACCAGATTCATGGAAGAACTAATTAGTTCCCCAAAAGATTGAGAGATGAGATTTCATAGTACCTGTATGAGCTGGTTGTAATTTAAACAATCCCCGGAACACACAATGTATATGGGGAGTGAGAGCAGTTTTTAGGGGCTCTTCCTGTGTCTTCCCCACCCCCTTTTTTTCCTCACAATTTGTTGGAGGGTAGCGGGAATAAATTCCCTCTCCCCCTCTTTATAAAAATAATAATTATATATATATATATATATATATATATATATATATATATATATATATATATTATATATTAAGCAATCACTTTTTTTTTTTGCACGATTTGTTGGAGGGTAGCATGGGGGTAGTGGGATGGGATTCTTTCTCCCCCTCTTTATAAAAAAGGATAAAATGTAGAAGGGAAGGTTCTCTGACTCTCGCCCACTCCGTTGGGTTTCTGGTATAGTTATTTTGGCTGTATGGTTTTTTCCTACTTTTTTTTTTTTATTTCATCTAGGGAAACTAAAAAGGAGTATATGTTATGGATGGTTTCATTCTTGTGTTTTATGTGTTTTTATGAATGTAATGTATAAATGTTTTTGGAAAAGTATGTACAAAAACTAAATAAAAATATATTAAACATTAGTAATTGAAGTTACTAAATTCGTTATGTTTAATACCATATTTTACCAGGTGGTGGTGCCGCAGGAAAATGTGTGATTACTGCTGTCTACTGTAAGAGCCCTTTCACACTGAAGCAGTTTTTAGGAGTTTTAGCGATAGAAATAGTGCCTGAAAACTGCCTCACATGTCGTCTGAATGTAAAAGCCCGATTGCTTTCACACTGGAGGGGTGCACTTGCGGAACATTCGAAAAAGTCCTGCGAGCAGCATCTTTGGGGTGGTTTGGGAGCGCTGTATACATTGCAATGAATGGGCAGCGCCTGAAAAGCACTTCCGAAGCGCAGCAAAACGGGTATTTTTAACCCTTTCTTTGGGGTTAAATGCGCCCTGCTATCGGCCAAAAAAGGCAGCTAAAACAGCGGTAAAGCGCCGCTAATACGAGCAACACTAATGCACGGGCGGCCCCAGTGTGAAAGGGGTCTAAGAAAGCCTAAACCAACCAAAACAAGGACTCTTTAAGGCTGCATTCACACTTTCGTGTAGCCGGAATAAGCGTTCCCGCTCACGATTTTGGTTCAGCGATTTGCATACTATTTAGCGTGTCGCACATATCGCAGCTCATTCACTTAATTGGCTGCCCTATGCACTTTTGTCACCGGACAAAAAAAACTTTTTGGGCTATACAAGCATTTATAAAACACTGTATTCATTTTTAAAATTCTGTATTCTCTGTCTTTGATTGGTGGATCTTTATTTTATTTTTTATATCACAATGTAGAGTATAAGATTTCCTATCATCTGTGCCCAGTCTTGCCACACAGAGTTAATCCAGCTCTGAGCAATCCTCTTTAAAGCCCCGTACACACGGTCGGATTTTCGGCCAACCAACTTCAAAATCCGGCACTTTTCAAATTTGTCCGACCGTGTGTACGTTCCATCGGACCAACTTTTTTGGCTTACATCGGACAAAAAGTTGGGTCTGTGAACGGACCAACTTTATGTTCCGAAAAGTCCGATTGTGCAAAGTGCGACCGTGTGTACAGAAAACAATCGGACTTTACAAAAAAGTCTAAATGCGCATGCCCCGAAATAAAGAGCACCCGGAAGCCATCTGTCTAGTAAAACTAGCGTTCGTATTCGAAAATGCTCATTCGTCACGCGGCAAGTTTCGAAATCTCAAAAAGCAGCGCATATTCTCTTTTTCTTTATAATGTCCTAATATGTACATCTGCTCAACTGGTGATACGGACGGATTAAAAACAAATGTATTTACTTTGGATCAGTGTATTTTCTTGATATGAATCCAGCCTTTTTTTTATATTTCTTTTAAATTCAAAACAAAAAAATATCCCCAATTCTTTATGCTGGGCAAAGTAATAACTACTCTATTTGTGTCCCTTCAATTTTAGCAAAGGGCCTGCCTACTCACAAACTGACATTTGACTTTCCACACATAATCCACAAGTTTTTAGCATCATCCTTTTATTTTTAAAAAAATACAAAACAACAGGAAGGCAGCAATTGAAGAACTGGTTGACTTGGCAAAGCCTCTGTACCCCAGGGCATACATAAATTATGTTAGAATCTCCAAACTTGGGGACCTGAGCATGAACTTAAATATAAGGAGCCCAAGAAGATTGTGGTCTCCAAAAGATGGGGAGCAGCAGCAGCAGACATATATGTGCCCAGGCTGTGGTACTTCAACAGGCTGATATTTCTGCATACCAAACTGAACCACGACCAACACTCTCCACACTTCACACCTCATCAGCTGAGGCCTTATATTTTTTAGCACTCCCACCACAATACAAAAAACAATAATAGATTAAAACTAAAGATTTTACGCCATTATTCGAGCATTTTTTGGTAAGCCAAACCTAAAATTACATACTCAACTTCAAATAATAGAAAAAATATGTTCCAAATCATAATATTTATATACAAATTAGTATCCCCTAAAATCGGGGCTCTGAGTTGGCCACTGACCCCCATGCTGCTGGGGTGGGTTGGCTTGCTGTGGTGGGTTGGCTTGCTGGGGTGGGTGGGCTTGCTGGGGTGGGTGGGCTTGCTGGGGTGGGTAGGTTGGCTGGTGTGGGTAGGCTGGCTGGTGTGGGTAGGTTGGCTGGTGTGGGTAGGCTGGGTGTGCTTGGAAGCTTGTCTGGGGTTGGTAGGCTGTCTGTGGTTGGTAGGCCTGTTGTACATTGGCTGGAGGTGCGTGTTCGAAATCACATACATGTGAAATAGGGGTTAGCTCCCGTTTCCTGGCCTTGCTAAGGAGCTGGACCATGATCCCCTCACATAGCTCCCTTTGATCGGCATCAATTTCGCGTAGTTTGTTTGCTATAAAACAGCCAAACCCTTCTGCACTATCGGGTGCTGTGGTGATGACCGATGTGGCCCTACTCAGAAATTCCGCTGTGGCATCATCCAGATGTTGCCTCTTCTTGGTCCTTTTCCTAGGAGGGTTCAGTGTAGGGATTCTACATTGTGTGGACTGTCTGCTGGGCCCAGCCTCTTCTTGGCTGCCAACGTCCTGTGTCTGAAAAAGGAGCATCATTTCTTTTTTCTTGCCATCATAAAAACACATTAACATCATAGTATATCTGAATGCACATATTTTCAGGAATACTATACCTGTGTCAAGCTGAGCTCCTCCTCCTCCTCCTCCTCCTCCTCCTCATCCTGAGTTGGTTCAGCCTCAGTATCTGTGGCCTCTGCTGATGCGGATGCAAGTGTGGAAAGATGTTTTCGTGGCTCAGTTTGGTCCTTTAAAAACATCAGGCTGCTGAAGTACCATAGCTTGGGCACATACACATCGTCTGCTGCAGCTCCCGATCTTTTTGAACCCTCAATCTTCTTGAGCTCCCTCAGAAAAGTGCTCCTCAGGCTCCCAATTTTGGCTTTTATTTGGGTCTCGTTGGCCCTGGGGTACACAGTCTTTGCTTCTGCCACCAGTTCATCAATTGCTGCCTGCCTTTTATTTTTATTTGAGTAGTCTTTATTGGTGACCTGCCACAGACATGTGTGAGATCTATAGAGATCAATATATCCTAAAAAACATGCCGAAAGCAAAGGGTGGAAAGCTGAATTCAAAAGCCTTCATCAGAAGACTTTTGAATTCAGCTTTCCACCCTTTGCTTTCGGCATGTTTTTTAGGATATATCTGCAATAAAGGATACAATACAACCAATAAGTGCTTGCTTTAACTTCCTAACCTGCTTATACAATCTCTGTTTGCTCTAAGCTAAATCATGCAGTAACCACTAGTGTCCCAATGTATTCACCTACCTTCGTTCCGCGTATACCTTCGGCTGCATGTAGAGTCGTTCCGTTCGTGCATGCGTCCGTGACATCGAGCGCTCGTTCTTGATTTATATAGCCTGCGCATGCGTGAAGCTTCGCTCTACGTGCGTCATGGCGCTGGGGCGGGACCACATTCCTTTTTCTTCATGTGACATTCTGGGATGTGTGAGAGAGAATGTGATGGCGGAACCCACGAAAACGAATAGGCCCCGCAGTGGAGGCGTTTATAGAAAACACAAGGCCATCCCCATGAGCAAGGGGGAGATGGTGGAGATGGTTCGCATCTTTGAAAAGTACGATTACGATTGTAAACTCGAAAATTATGATAGGCCCAACAGCCATAAAGACTGGGTTCTGGAGAAGGTCCTCGCAGTATTGGAAGGAGATTATGGTGTCCAACAAACGAAAGACCAAATCCGCAAACGATGGTCAGATTTGAAGCACAGAGAGCAAGAAAATTTTGAAGCCATTCACATTCATTATCAAAAGAAGTAAGTACATGTAATTAGAGAATTATTTGTCTGTACATTATAGATGGATGAAATTTTATGTGTTTTTTTTTCTGGTGGGGCCTACAGAAGAAGTTAATGGGAGTTTACAAGCAAGTCATTATAATTGTAAAGTTTTTCTTATGTCTTGGCTACTTTTGTCAAATCCTTAATATACTGTATTCTAATTTTTTCTACAGGACAAAGGCACAGAGAAAGACACCACAGGGGACAAAGGGAGGCTTCCCTTGGCCGGGCTCCAACAGGGGAGAGAACAGGGGAGACAACAGGCCCAAAATCTGCCCCAAAACGTAAGTTAATAATAATACGAATGTGCTTTTGCCAGTGACAGGGGTGTTTATAGGTAGGACAAAGGCCATGGGCTCAGGGCGAAACGTAATGGGTACATTACACTTTATGTTAGATGCGTGGCTCATCACTGACCATTAATGACACATTTGCAGGGTAGACATGGGTAGAGGAGAGGCCCTGGGGATCAGAGTCACACAAAGTCACGCCTGCTAGATTTCACATCATATAAACCATATTGCCATAGGAAACAAGAGTGATGGGTGTCATCTGCCTGAGTTGTTTAATGTTTAATGTGGCCTATATATAGACATGTATTCACACATTTTTAATGACATCATACTCCTGTTCCCTAGCATTGCGTTTATTTTAATAATGCATAGTGTAGTGCACTAGTGTGGAGCAAACTGGTTCACCAGGGCAAGGTTGGTGTACTTTAAAAGCAGCACATGTGATTATGTTAATATACTGTAATGTAATTTTGGCGAGGATTCATAGATGATTTATTCTTTCATTTTAGAGGATTGTGAGTGTGCTCAGCACCAACCTTTGCAGGATTTGGAGGATAGTGCCAGACCCAGCAAAGAGCCACCAGTCGACAGCACATCCCCAGACACCAGATATGCTGAGGGTGAAGGAGTGCAAGAAATGCAAGATGAGCCTTCGGAGGTTGTTGTTTGCCCCAGTAAGTTTTTGGAACATGTGCCTTGCAAAATCAACACCTGTTTCTTGTTTCGAGGTCCACACCACACACGCCTACACCACAATAGCAAATTATTTAGAGTATTCAACATTTGAGCATGTAGAAGGGAGAGGTGGCAGTGGTGTTTAGGTAGATGCATGTGAAGACACATGTAGTGTGTACATTCACTAGTAGTGTAGGTGTCTTATGAAGCTGAAAAAGCTTGTTAGGACTAATTGAGTGTCTAGGTTTAGGTAAGTATTTCCTGAAAATAGACCAGATTGTTTAGATTTTTTTTTTTTTGGATTGCCTCAGTCACTTGACCATCAAACCCATTCAAAATTTTTGTCTTTTTCCAAGGCCACCAACTACCAGGATGCACTATTGGTCGGATCAGTGCTGATATGCTGCAGGCAATGACAGAGCTGGAAAATCTCAAGGAGGCTGCCACTGGTGTTCAGAGACGAATCCGGGATTATTACGACCTGTTAGCAAAATTTTAGTTGTTTTCTATCGTACATTTCTAATTACAAATGTTCCCTCGTGTTCAAGGTTTTATCATGGAAATATTTGTAATTAGCCTTGTTTGCACATGCTCAGTTTGTGAGAATTCAAAGAATTTGCACTAATTCTATTTGCACTACGCACATTTTTGACCATGTGACTTTTTTCGCCAATACAATACTTTAATTGGTTGGTCATTACCACAAAATGACAATCTTTATGTGTGATTTCAGGGTCTCAGCTGAGTGTTTATCCACTCTTCTTCTCCTGGTGCCTACAAATGTCATTTTCAATTTTTTTAAGGGCTAGACCTTAAAATCAGACAAAAATGCACATACACAAATGCCCAATGTATCGAGGACAAAAGTGGAACAACTTGTCATTCTGACCCTGGGATTGCACCAGGAGAAGGAGAGTTGAGAAAGACTGTGCTAAGGGTCAGTTCACATCAGACGCAGTTCCATTCATTTTGGTGTGCATTTTTGTATGCGACAAAGATGCAGGCACAGTGTTTGACATGCACTCCATTATGGTTCCGGTCGGCTCTAGCTCACAACATGGTAGTCCGTTTCCGGTGATAAGGATGACTACATGTTGTGAGCTACAGCCAACCAGAACCCACGGAGCGCATGGAGACCACTGTGCATGCCTTTTTGCCACACCCAAAAATGGAACACAGAATGAACAAAAGTGCATCTGGACAGACATTTACATTAGTAAATTTGATTTTGGTGCGTGAATAAAGCTGAAAATGGTTACATTTCTTCACAAAACACTTGGCAATGTCTAGGGCTGTGTTTTAAAAGATGCATGTTTAGCGTTTAAAAAAAAACATACACAATTGTGTTATTCCTGAACTACCAATGTTTTTGTATTTTGAAAACTGCCAAAAAGTGACATTGGATTGTGCAGGATTGAACAATTATATTTTTTCAAAGATTTTGTGGCTTATTATTTATCTGATCACTACTACCAGTATATTTGCATATGGAAAATGGGTGTAGCAGAACCAAAAGGCATAATAATAATACACATAGCTGTTTGTAAATTTAGAAGGGCTAATTCAACATTTGCTTGGTTCAAAATATTTAATGCTAATCACAGCAACATTTCATTAATCAGTAAAATAATATTAATAAACACAGATAACAGCATCTTGAAACAGAAATTCGGGTTTTCAAAAGGAACATCAGAAAGCTTCTCAAAAAACTACAGGAGATCTTGCTGCCAAGGCACTGCCCCTCTACCCACAAAATAGTCCATATATTGCTCCCGCACCAGACGGGCATTCTGGGAGGAGACAGCAGGTCTAGTTAGTTGCAGGGCTGGCATCACTGCGTCTTCAGCTGGCCGTCCACCTGAGGGGTCATCAGTATGGCCTGGAACCAATGTAGTTAGCAGCATTCCTCCGTAGAAAATTATGGAGGATGCAGCAGCACAACACCACATGATTAATTTTGTATTCCGCCAAGTGAATGGCAGTCAGAAAAAGCCTAAACCGACAGGACAAAATGCCAAAGGCGTTTTCAACCACCCTTCTGGCACGAGATAGTCTATAGTTATATATCCGTTGCTCAGGGGTGAGGTTCCTCATTGGAAAGGGCTTTAAAAGATGTTCCCCAAGAGCAAACGCCTCATCTGCCACAAAAACAAAGTTGAGGCCCTCCACGTTGTCCTGCGCAAGTGGCAAATGTAAGGTGCCAGACGTAAGACGCTGATAGAATTCGGTATGAGCCATGACACCTCCATCAGAATGACGACCATTCATACCGACATCAACATATAAAAACTCATAATTTGCTGAAACAATAGCAAGCAGAACTATGCTGTTAAAGCCCTTATAATTATAAAAATAAGAGCCTGAGGCCGGTGGAGGAACAATTCGGACATGTTTCCCATCAATGCACCCCCACAGTTGGGAAAATTCCACTGATTGGCAAACTGGGCCGCAACATCCTGCCATTCCTCAGGGCTTGAAGGAAACTGTGGAGTCAAGCAAAGAAAAATTAGTTAATACTTGAGCACAAAATAGTATCAGCATTTTTAAAACATACATTATAGGGGCAAGAGAACACTAAAATATATCCAAACATTTGTTGAATAAAAATTAACAAGCAGAGCTAATAATATGCTTCCTGACTCCCTCTGGTGGCAGATTAAATACATTTTGGGGAGATAATGTTGAATGCTTAAAGTTTGGCAAGTGTTAAGAACTCTCTCCTTTTCCATGAGACCAATATGGTGAACCAATGAAGGATCAGGTTGCAACCGACTTTGGTTTTTGTGATTGACACACCAGAGGGTAGACAATAACATAATATATACAAATAAGACAAAGTACAAATCAAATATTTTTGAGAAATAGTGAAGTGTATCAAATGTGAAAACAAAGAAAACAACTTACCCGAATATAGTCCTTCTGCAGGACTTGAATAATGGCACAGCAAGTGTCCGGAATTATGTGTCCCAGAGCCTGGGGAGAGATCCCAGTGGTGAACTTGATGTCCTGGAGACTTCTTCCTGTGGCCAAATAACGCAAAGTAGCTATGAGCCGTTGCTCTGCAGGAATGGCAGGCCTCATACAGGTGTCCTTCTTGCTAATATATGGGGACAGCAAGTTTAGAAGACGCTGGAAGCAGGCATCTGACATCCGAAGATAGTTCCGAATATCATTCGGATTATTTTCTTGCAGCTCCCTCAGCAATGACATATGGGAAAATTGGTCCCGATGAAGCAACCAATTTTTGGTCCAAACAGTCCTCCTCTTCCTGGTCCTGGTCCGGGCTTGAGCAATAGCCAGAACTCCAAGACCATAAACAGCCCGTTCTCTCGCTGGATTCCGCAACATATCGTTATCGAGCGAACGCACGCAAAGTAACGACCAAAAAGGCACGAAAATGGAAATCGGGAAAGCAATCACACGAAACGTCAACTAACTATATAGTAGCTGATGGAACGCAACGCGTGACGTACGAAAATTGAACTTCCACTTTGAATCGCGTGGCAGTACGTTAAAACGTCACTACGTTCGTGTTGGTTGCCGAAAAAGTCCGAGTGTGTGTATGCTATGGGTGTGATCGGACAAATCAATAAAGTCAAAAATCCAAGGGAAATTTTGTTGGATGTCCGACCGTGTGTACGAACCTTTAGGCTTCATTTCCATGGACGTTTTTACAGCCACTTTTTTTAGTTTTTTTTGCAGCTTAACCACTTGCTCACCACCTACAGTGAAAATACGGCGGCAAAGTGGTTGCTTAACTCTGGGAGGACGTCCATGGACGTCCTCCCAGAATCGCGCGCCCCTTGGGGACCAGAGGACCCGGCGCATCACGGATCGCGGTAAATTGCCGCTGATAGCGGCCGTTTACCACGTGATCGCTCCGTCCAATGACGGAGCGATCACATGTAAACAAACTGGCGTCATTTGATGACGCCGGTTCCTCCCTCCTCTCTCTGTACCGATCTGTACAGTGTGAGAGGGGGAGCGCGGGTGTCAGCAGCGCTGTGGATGGATCTGTGACTATTGCAGTCACAGATCCATCCATCCCTGCAACCCCCTGCAATACCCCCTGCAATACTGTGCAATACCCCCTGCAATACTGTGCAATACCCCCTGCAAAACCCCGCACAATACCCCCGCAATACCCCCGCAATACCCCCGCACAATACTCTGCAATACCCCCGCACAGTACCCGGAAAAAAAAACCATGCGTTTTAACCACTTCCTGCCCGCCATATGACGTCCTTGACTTTGTGCAGGGATATCTGAATGATGCCTGCAGCTACAGGCATCATTCAGATATCCTCTTTTTCAGTCGGCGATTCCCTACACCATAAGAACAATGTCGGCTGTTCCACCTCTTAATTGTTCTTACGGGAGGCGAAAGGGGACGTCCCCCCTCCCTTCTCCCTCCGGTGCTTCTTCCGACTCACCGCTACGATCGAAGCCAGGATCGCTTTTTTTTTTCCAGGCTTTTCCAGCCTAGAGGTGAGATGTGAGGTCTTATTGACCCCATATCTCACTGTAAAGAGGACCTGTCATGCTATATTCCTATTACAAAAACATTTATTTTTGGGGAAAAACATGTCAAACTAAAATAAAGAAAGTAAAATGAACAATAAAAAAAAATTGAAAGCGCCCCTGTTCCCGTGTGCTCGTATACAGGTCTATGACGTTAGAGCGAGAGCAATAATTTTGGCCCTAGACCTCTTCTCCAACTAAAAAGATGTAACCAGTAAAAATATTTAAAGCGTCACCTATGGGGATTTTTAAGTAGCGAAGTTTGGCGCCATTCCACAATCGTGTGCAATTTTGAAGGGTGACATGTTGGGTATCTATTGACTCGGCGTAACTTCATCTTTCATATTATGCAAAAACATTGGGCTAACTTTAATGTTTTTTTTTTTTTAAAGCACAAAACCGTTTTATTTCCAAAAAAACGCATTCGAAAAATTGCTGCGAAAATAACGTGCGCGATTGTATTCTCTAGGGTTTTTGCTAAAAAAGCATATATAATGTTTTGGGGTTCTATGTAATTTTCTAGCAAATAAATGATGATTTTTACATGTAGGAGAGAAATGTCAGAATTGGTCTGGGTGCTCCAGAACGCCTGATGGTGTTCCCTGCATGTTGGGCCTCTGTATGTGGCCACGCTGTGTAAAAGTCTCACACATTTGGTATCGTCATACTCGGGAGGAATAGCAGAATGTGTTTTGGGGTGTAATTTGTGGTATGCATATGCTGTGTGTGAGAAATAACCTGCGAATATGAACATTTTGTGGGAAAAAAAATATCTTGATTTTGCAAAGAATTGTGGGAAAAAAATGACAACTTCAAAAACTCACCATGCCTCTTTCTAAATACCTTGGAATGTCTTCTTTCCAAAAAGGGGTCATTTGGGGGGTATTTGTACTTTTCTGGCATGTTAGGGTCTCAAGAAACGAGAGAGGCCGTCAATACTTCAGGTGTGATCAAATTAATCAATTTTCAGATATTGGCACCATAGCTTGTGGACCCTATAACTTTCACCCAGACTAAATAATAACCAAATTTTTATTTTTTTTACCAAAGATATGTAGCAGTATACATTTTAGGCCAAATTTATTAAAAAAAAAATACTTTTTTTGCTAAATTTTATAATAGAAATGAAGAAAATTTCATTTTTTTACAAAATTTTCTTTCTTTTTTCATTTATAGCAAAAAAAATTAAAACCGCAGAGGTGATCACATACCACCAAAAGAAAGCTCTATTTGTGGGGAAAAAAAGGACAAAAATTTCATATGGATACAGTGTTGTATGACTTATTGTCATTCAAAATGTGAGACCCCCGAAAGCTGAAAATTGGTCTGGTGATTAAGGGGGTTTTCGTGCCTGGTGGTCAAGTGGTTAAACATCCTTTCACCAGTCAATAATATCCCTGATCACCGCCACACCAACCATATGACTAATTTCCTAACTTTCACAAAAATTGTAACTTAACACTCTCCATGAATGTAAGGAGGCGATCGACTCCTTACATTCAGACATAGTTTGTGTATAACTTACTGATGTGCAATGTGGGGATTGTCTTTAAATGTTGTTTTATGATACTTGTTTTATGTTCAATAAATATCTGTTATTTTTTACTACACCGTGTCCAACCAGTGCCGTGAATAGTCCCCCCCAAAATCCCCTCCCCTTTTTCCTTGACCTAATCAGTGACAAACGTTCGGCCTCAAGCAGCCAATGGTGTCCTAATTATTTGGGTCTTTTTATTTTACGTACTCCCAGTAGTATTATACACAGAGGGGGAGGGGAGTAGTAATGGTGATGGAGGTACCCGGCCGGCTCCCTCACCTTGGTTACAGAAGAAGTTCCACAGCTTGGCGAAGATGAGTCCCATGGCGGCAGACAGCGGTCCTCTCTCCCTCTCAGACACACATGACGAGGCCGGGCTCCGTGCTCTGTCACACTTCCAGGGACCGCACACTTCTCATTCCCAGCCACCGACACCCCACACCACCGCTGCCTCTTTACAGCCACGTGAGCGCTCACGCCACGACTTTACCTTAGCCAGCGTCTAACGTGCGGGTGACACGGTCAGGACGTTACAATGTTCTATCATTATCTCCAACCTGTCAAAACCGCCAACTGTTTGTACTGCGCATGCGCGCCCTCCCTTCTCCCCGCGGCATCATGGTTCTACTACACACCACCTGGACCAATCATAGTCAGACTTTCCCTATACGCCTACTCCGGAACGATAGCATTTGACCGCATATACTAGCCTGATGTGATCCTATTGGCTGTTCGTTGTAAATCGTGATTGCTGATTGGTTAAACTGAGCTGTAGTATCATGATCGGATTGCTAATTGGTTTCTCTGAAGAAGCCCTCTGATTGGGAGTTACTGTTGCTGCACGACCCGTTCAGGGGAGGAGTTGTGACTTTGCCTGCCTGGTTAAAGAGGACTTGTCTTTAAAGTGGTACTAAAGGTTTATTAAAAAATAAGAAACATGTCATACTTACCTCCACTGTGCAGTTTGTTTTTCACAGAGTGGCCCCGATCCACCTCTTCTGGGGTCCCTCGGCTCCTCCCCACAAGAGCTAGCCCCCTCTGGGAAGCGCTCTCCCGAGGGGGTTAGCTTGCGGGTGCGCTCCCGTGTGATACAGTTGGCGTTCATAGACACCGAGTGTATGACTCGGTCCCGCCCCCGGCGGCCGCGTCATTGGATTTGATTGACTTCATTTTTTTCAGTAGCCATCCGGGGCCCTTTAATAAAAAATAAATAAATATATATATATATATACAATTTATTTTTTATAAAAAGAAATTACAAAAAAGGGGAGTTGCATACAAAGCTTCCTCTGATTGTCTGAAGCAGAGAAGCTGGAAGATAATGTCACAATTCCCAATATAGGCATCCGGGACCTCTGGGCCCTTTAATAATAATAATAATAATAATAATAATAATAATTAAAAAAAAAACCTCTGGGCCCTTTAATAAAAATAAATAAAAAAAATATATAAATAAAAATAAACATGTATATAAAAAAAAAAGTGGGGGGGGGGGGGTTGCCATCCAGGGCCCTGGGAACCTCTGGGCCCTTTAATGAAAAAAATAAATAAAAAAATAAACATTTATAAAAAAAGGGGGTTTGCTACATGGGGCCCTGGGGACCTCTGAGCCCTTTAATAAAAAATATATATAATATATAAAAAAAAAATAAAGTAATATCAAAAAAAAATTTTTTTTTATTAAAAAAAAAATATTTTTTTTATAAAAAAAGGAGGGTTGCCACCCGGGGCCCTAGGGACCTCTGGGCCCTTTAATAATAATAAATATATATATATACATACATATATATATATATAAAATAAATAAAAAAATATATAAAAAAAATTTTTTTTATAAAAAATTAAAAAAAAGTGAGTTGCCATCTGGGGCCCTGTGGGCCTCCGGGCCCCTGGGGACCTCCGGACCCCTAAAAAAAAAGGGGGTTGCCATCCGGGCCCCTTACAGGTGTACTGCCTGTACCCCCCTGATGGCGGCCCTGTATAGGGCCGCCATCAGGAATTATGGGGCCCCTTACACACAGCTTCAGTCATGGGGCCCCTGGAGCAGAGAACCGGGGGGGGGGGTGCTGCCATCTGAAATTGAGAAGCGTGAGGGGGGGGCTGCCGCAAATTGAGAAGCGGAGGGGGGCCCTTTACAAATTATTATTTTTTTTTATAAAAAGAAATTACAAAAAAGTGGGGGTTGCCGCCCGGGACCTCTGGGCCCTTTAATAAAAAAATAAAAAAATAAACATTTATTAAAAAAAAAGGGGGGGGGGTTGCCATCCAGGGCCCTTTAATTAAAAAAAAAAAAAAAAACATTTATATAAAAAAAGGGGGTTTGCCACATGGGGCCCTGGAGACCTCATGAGCCCTTTAATATATATATATATATATATATATATATATATATATATATATATATATATAAAATAAATAAATACAAATAAATAAAATAATATAAAAAAAAATTCAAATTTTTTTTATATATAAAAAGGGGGGTTGCCATCCGGGGCCCTGGGGATCTCCGGGCCCCTGGGGACCCCTAAGAAAAAAAATTTGGCCCTTTAATAAAAAAATTAATATATTATAAAATATATATATTTTATAAAAAATAAATAAAAAAAAAGGGGGGTTGCCATCCGGGGCCCTGGGGGCCTTCGGACCCCTGGGGACCTCCAGGCCTCTAAAAAAAAAAATGTCTCTTTAATACAAAGTAAAATAAAAATATATTAAAAAAAATATATATATTTTTTATAAAAAAATAAATAAAAAAAGGGGGAGTTGTCATCTGGGGCCCTGTGGGCCTCCGGGCCCCTGGGGACCTCCCTTTTCAAAGAGGGTTGCCATCCGGGCCCCGCTACAACAGGGCCAGTTGTACTGGCTTATCAGCGGCCCTGCACACACACACACACACACAAATAAATTTAAATGATATTCTGTTCCATAAATCAGGGATTTTTTTTTAATTAGTACATCATTCTCTTCTACAGGGTCTCTGCTTTTGGAAAATAAATGTTTAGGGACTTTTAAATAATCTTCAGGTCCAAATATTTGAATTGCAAAAAAAAAAAAAAAAAAAAAAAGCCCTGTGTAGAGAAGAATCTGGAAGAATCTGGATGGTCTTGTAACTTTTGACTGTTAGGTCATCAGCTGCAAGGTGACCTTCCATCAAAAAAAGAAGCTATGTGCAGATACATGGTCATGTGACTTTATTCCTACTGTGATGTCATCAACTGCTCGTGAGAAAGCGAATAAATTCCAGAGGCACCAGCCTGCTGCCAGAGCTTTGCTGATTCTTGTCGAGAGAGGAAGCGATATTTGCAGCTCTTGCTTTTCAAAGCGTTTAGTGCTCATTGGATTACAATGAAGCGATTCAACGAAGAGAACATGAATCCTCTGGTCATTACAGAGGAATCTACAAAGCAGAAAAGGGAATCCTCCCCAGAGGATCACCAGTCTGCTTCCCATCATGCTGCACAGCCCAGTGTAACTGCCCCACAGACGGTTATAGGTAATATGATTATGCGCGGTATTAGGGCAGTTGGGCGCACAATTAGCAGCATTTACAACCCCAGACAGATGTTTGGAAGAGGAACAGTATCCCCGTCAAGTAAGATTCATAATGATCTATTCTATACAAATCTATACAATACAAAACAATCATCTATCACTCCTATACACAACTAGGATCATCATCACTATATACATGTCCTACAGTCTCCACTGTATGCACAAATCTCTGTTTACATGAACACATATTACACTCACTGCACCAAGCTGTAACCAAAAGCTATCTTTAATCAAGTGGCAGTTATTTTTCAAATCTCAGTGGCCTCAGCTAAAAATAACTGTCATTTTTTTCAAACGTAAGGCTTCATTTCCATGGACGTTTTTACAGCCACTTTTTTTTTGCCTTTTTTACAGCTTAAAAACGCCTGTCCATGTTTTTTTATATATATTTTAAAAAATTATTATTATTTTTTTCGAGCTGGAGCTGAAAAACGCAGCGGTAGCGTTTTTTGCATGTTTTTGGGCGTTTTTGAGCGTTTTTTAACCACTTAAAGCGGAGGTTCACCCAAAAATCCACTTTTTGACATTAGCTGTAGCATACTGCTAACATCTGCAGTATGCTGTGTTTTTTTACTTGTACTTATCGTTATATGAGCCCTTGTTTTCCGGCTCCGAGCGGGGAATGGGCGTTTCTAAGCGAAGAGGAGTTGATTGACGGCTGCTAAGGCGCGTCTTGGCCTCTGTTTAATCTTCAACTGCCACGATGCTGCACATGTGATCAGTTATGACACCAGCCATTGGATGGTTTGACATTTTGGTTGAGAGCACAACCAATGTGACAGTTAGCAATCCCGGCATGCCAGGAATGTAACTGCTTTTTCAAACTGTTAAATTGATGGGTGAACCCCCGCTTTAAGACCCGGACTAAAATGCAGGTAAAAGACCAGGCCCCTTTTTGCAATTCGGCACTGCGTCGCTTTAACTGCCATTACTAGTAAAAAAATAATAATAATAATTCTGTCCCCTATTTTGTAGGTGCTATAACTTTTGCGCAAACCAGTCGCTTATTGCGATTTTTTTTTACCAAAAATATGAATACGTATCGGCCTAAGGGCCCTTTCACACGGGGCGGATCAGTAATGATCCGCCTCCGTGAGGGACTTTTAAATAATCTTCAGGTCCAAATATTTGAATTGCAAAAAAAAAAAAAAAAAAAAAGCCCTGTGTAGAGAAGAATCTGGAATAATCTGGATGGTCTTGTAACTTTTGACTGTTAGGTCATCAGCTGCAAGGTGACCTTCCATCAAAAAAAGAAGCTATGTGCAGATACATGGTCATGTGACTTTATTCCTACTGTGATGTCATCAACTGCTCGAGAGAAAGCGAATAAATTCCAGAGGCACCAGCCTGCTGCCAGAGCTTTGCTGATTCTTGTCGAGAGAGGAAGCGATATTTGCAGCTCTTGCTTTTCAAAGCGTTTAGTGCTCATTGGATTACAATGAAGCGATTCAACGAAGAGAACATGAATCCTC
Source organism: Rana temporaria (assembly GCF_905171775.1). Taxonomy (NCBI): domain Eukaryota; kingdom Metazoa; phylum Chordata; class Amphibia; order Anura; family Ranidae; genus Rana; species Rana temporaria. The sequence goes on along the minus strand of NC_053493.1, from coordinate 44,179,344 downwards.
TGGTCATTACAGAGGAATCTACAAAGCAGAAAATGGAATCCTCCCCAGAGGATCACCAGTCTGCTTCCCATCATGCTGCACAGCCCAGTGTAACTGCCCCACAGACGGTTATAGGTAATATGATTGTGCGCGGTATTAGGGCAGTTGGGCGCACAATTAGCAGCATTTACAACCCCAGACAGATGTTTGGAAGAGAAACAGTATCCCGGTCAAGTAAGATTCATAATGATCTATTCTATACAAATCTATACAATACAAAACAATCATCTATCACTCCTATACACAACTAGGATCATCATCACTATATACATGTCCTACAGTCTCCACTGTATGCACAAATCTCTGTTTACATGAACACATATTACACTCACTGCACCAAGCTGTAACCAAAAGCTATCTTTAATCAAGTGGCAGTTATTTTTTCAAATCTCAGTGGCCTCAGCTAAAAATAACTGTCATTTTTTTCAAACGTAAGGCTTCATTTCCATGGACGTTTTTACAGCCACTTTTTTGTAGCCTTTTTTACAGCTTAAAAATGCCTGTCCATGTTTTTTTTTATATATTTTTAAAAAATTTAATATTTTTTTTTTTTTTTTTTCGAGCTGGAGCTGAAAAAACGCAGCGGTAGCGTTTTTTGCGTGTTTTGGGGCGTTTTTGAGTGTTTTTTAACCACTTAAAGCGGAGGTTCACCCAAAAATCCACTTTTTGACATTAGCTGTAGCATACTGCTAACATCTGCAGTATGCTGTGTTTTTTTACTTGTACTTATCGTTATATGAGCCCTTGTTTTCCGGCTCCAAGCGGGGAATCCTGCGGGGGAATGGGCGTTTCTAAGCGAAGAGGAGCTGATTGACGGCTGCTAAGGCGCGTCTTGGCCTCTGTTTAATCTTCAACTGCCATGATGCTGCACATGTGATCAGTTTTGACACCAGCCATTGGATGGTTTGACAGTTTGGTTGAGAGCACAACCAATGTGACAGTTAGCAATCCCGGCATGCCAGGAATGTAACTGCTTTTTCAAACTGTTAAATTGATGGGTGAACCCCCGCTTTAAGACCCGGACTAAAATGCAGGTAAAAGACCAGGCCCCTTTTTGCAATTCGGCACTGCGTCGCTTTAACTGCCATTACTAGTAAAAAAAAAATAATAATAATTCTGTCCCCTATTTTGTAGGCGCTATAACTTTTGCGCAAACCAGTTGCTTATTGCGATTTTTTTTTTTTTACCAAAAATATGAATACGTATCGGCCTAAGGGCCCTTTCACACGGGGCGGATCAGTAATGATCCGCCTCTGTGTGTCCGTAAGCTCGGAAGGGATCGCTCCGTATATCCCCGCTGAGCCGGCGGCTGACAGGGCGGTCCCTGTGCAGGGACGGCCCTGTTTTTTCTCCGCTCTCTCCTATGGGGGGATCGAATGAACACGGAACATGTGTCCGTGTTCATCCGATCCGATCCGCAGGCGGAAGAAAAAATAGGGTTTTCTTCTGTCTGCAAAATCGGATCTTTGCGGAGGCGGGTGATTACGGGTGTCAGCGGATGTTTATCCGCGTACACCCGCAATCACATAGGGACCAATATATGTCCCTTTTTCATCTGCAAACGGATGAATGAAAAACCGGACATACGGTCCGCACGTCTGAAAGGGCCTTAAACTGAGAAAATATATATATATATTTTTTTAAATGGGCTATTTATTATAGCAACAAGTAAAAAATATAGATTTTTTTTCAAAATTGTCGATCTTTTTTTGTTTATAGCGCAAAAAATAAAAACCGCAGAGGTGATCAAATACCACCAAAAGAAAGCTCTATTTGTGGGGAAAAAAGGACGTCAATTTTGTTTGGGAGCCACATCGCACGACTGCGCAATTGTCAGTTAAAGCGACGCAGTGCCGGAAGCTGAAATTTGAAACCTGGGCAGGAGGGGGGTATATGTGCCCAGTAAGCAAGTGGTTAAGCAGTATTAAAACCAAATCAAAACATTTATTCTATTGCAGCTTACCAATCATTGGATGGTGGCTGCATTTGTTTTTGTTTTTTTGTCCTCTGTTTTCACTTTTTACCGCCAGGAAACCCGAGGGGAAAGCCGAAAACCTGCTCGCCAGCTTTTCCCCCTACACACGACCAGTTTTCCCGACAGGAAAACTGCCTTTGAAAGCTTTGGTCGGGAATCTCGGCCGTGTGTATGCTCCATCGCAGGCTTTCCCCATAGGGAAACTGCCGAGAAAAATATCGCCGGGAATCCCGGCAGGAAAATAGAAGATATGCTCTCATTTTTCCTGACGGGATTCCCGGCGGTTTTCCTGACGGGAAAACTGCCATGGAGCATACGCACCAGTTTTCCCGGCCAAAAGCTGTCATGGCAGTTTTCCTGCCAGGAAAACCGGTGGTGTGTACGAGGCATCAGGGGTGCTAGCAGATTTAGATGCACTAAACAAATTGAAGCCAAACTTTAGCTAACACTTTTTAAAGCAGTGTTAATCCCAAAAGTAAACATTTATTTTATATAGATGTGGTGGCTGCATTCGTTTTCTATTTTAGGCTTTATTTCTTCTATTTTCATCTGGTAATTCAGCCAGTTGTCTTTCAGAAGCTCAAGCTCTCTAGCAGAATGTATCAGTTTACAATACATGGATTACCACTGGCAGATTACAATGATCCGCTTTTATTTATTCATGTAAAACCTTTATCCCAAAAGGAAAAAAACTGTTTGCTGTAACTGATTATAAAGTGTGAGTTGGAGTTTGGCTTCAAGTTGTTATTTGCATTTAAATCTGCAAATACATTAAACACTCCCCTACCCCTACCAGGCGTCTAAAACTGGCGGCCCTCCAGCTGTTGCAAAACTACAAGTCCAATGAGGCATTGCAAGAATGACAGTTACCAGCATGACTCCCACAGGCAGAGGCATGATGGGACTTGTAGTTTTACAACAGCTGGAGGTCCACCAGTTTGAGACCCTTGCGGCCTAGACTGACAATGCCGCTGTCTGCTGTGCACTGTGCTCATTCCTCCAGAGTTGTGTCTCAGTAATACAGGAGGTGTGGTACTGGCCAGATCACCAGGTGAAAACAGAAGAAAAAAAAGCCATAGAAAAGAAATCTAATGCAGCCACCGTATCTATGATTGGTAAAGCTGTGATATATCAGATTAGAATTGCTGTCTTTTGGTGGCCTGAACGTTTAAGTATGGGTATCTAGGGAGTTAGCGGTTAGAGACACCTATTCTGACACAGAAAGCCATGAATATATAGGAACATATGGAACATACAGACAACATTCACTTATATACGTAAAAGGAAATTCATTGAAATGTTCACAAATTCTGTGCTACATAAATACATGATGGATTTATAAATTGAAGGACTAAAAACTATTATTTTCTCTTTCCAGGAGTACATGATGCCCTATCCACCAGCGTCAGAGAGACAGCTCCAAGTACTACCACCGGGGACAACCGTCAAACAGTGATCACCGACAATGATACCATGAAGAAACGATCACCCACAATGGTACCCAACACCAATGCCATGAAGGACCAATCAAGGGCAGTGGTCCTCCAAACCCTTGGCATGCAGAATGTGATCAACACAGTGTTACCCTGCAGTGTTGACAAGTGGGCCTGGGCAATCAGCACGGTCCTCGTCACTGCTACTGCCAATGTCAAATCACGTGCAGTGGTGCGCAACAACGGTGCTCCTAAGGACCAGTCACACACTGTGATACCTGACACCGTTGACACCACCGCAAAGTCATACCCACCAGTCCCAGTCAGCTGTGCAAGAAAAGACAGGTCACGCGCAGTGGTACACAACACTGATGCCATAAAAGATCAGTCATGTACAGTGATCCCTAAAACCAGTGCCATAAAGGAGCAATCACGCACAGTGGTCCAAAACACAGTTAGAAGAAAGGATCGGTCATGCAAAGTATTACCCTCCACCACTGATACCACCATGAACCGTAAACCATCTCTACCAGCCCCATCCAAGAGTGCCAAGAAGGACTGGTCAAGAACAATAGTCGCGAACACTGATGCCATGAAAGATCGGTCATGCATGGTAGCCCGTAATATCCAGCCCATTAAGGACCAATCACACACAGAGATCCTCCACATCAAGGCTTTAAAGGGCCGGACACATGCACAGTTGTTCAACACAGTTACCAGGAAGGATCGGTCACACAAAGTGTTACCCTCCACCACCAACCATAAGCCATCTCTACCAACCCCAGCCAAGAGTGCCAAGAAGGACTGGTCAAGCACAATGGTCGCTAACACTGGTGCCATGAAAGATTGGTCATGCAAAGTGGTCCCCAATGCCAGTGCCATGAAGGACCAATCACACACAGTGGACCTCAACACCGTTACCAAGAAGGATCGGTCACGCAAAGTGTTACCTTGCACCACTGACATTACAATGAACCATAAGCCATCTCTACCAACCCCAGCCAAGAGTGCCAAGAAGGACTGGTCAAGCACAATGGTCGCTAACACTGGTGCCATGAAAGATTGGTCATGCAAAGTGGTCCCCAATGCCAGTGCCATGAAGGACCAATCACACACAGTGGACCTCAACACCGTTACCAAGAAGGATCGGTCACGCAAAGTGTTACCTTGCACCACTGACATTACAATGAACCATAAGCCATCTCTACCAGCCCCATCCAACATTGCCAAGAAGGACTGCTCACACGCAGTGGTCACCAACATTGATTTAATGAAAGATCAGTCACGCAAAGTGGTCCGGTTCATGGAGGACCAACTAAGCTCACTGCTCCTCCACACCAATGCTCCAAAGGACCAGACACATGCACTGTTGTCCAACACAGTTGCCACTAAGGACCCCTCACGCACAGTGTTACCTTCTACCATTGACATCATCATGAACCATAAGCCATCTTCCCCAGTCCCAACCAATAATGTCAATAAGGCCCGGGTACATGCAGTGTTGCGCAACACAGGTGCCATGAATGCCTGGTCACCTGCAGTGCTGCCAAATACTGGTGCCATGAATGCCTGGTCACCTGCAGTGCTGCCAAATACTGGTGCCATAAAGGATCAGTCATGTACAGTGGCCCCCATAAGTGTCATGAAGGACCGATCACCTGCAGTGAAACACAAAACCAGAGGCATGGTGGACAAGTCATACAGACTGGCCATGGAAAAAGGCTTCACCATCCATGAAGTACTAGGAAAGGGGGCCTTTGGTAAGGTGCTGTTGGCCTCTCATCCTGTTACTCGCAAAAGGCTGGCGTTGAAGATAATTGAAAAGAAAATTGACCAAGATCCCAAAAATATCCTTATGGAAGTTGAACTGCTGGAAGCAGTCAGAAACAATGCGTTTATTACCCATCTATATGGCTCATTCCATTCAGAAGTAAGTCTTTTCATCTTCTAATATATCTCTTTCACTACTGATCCAGAACCCCTAAAATAGTTCTGTGAATGGTGACTATGTTGAGAGTTGACTGTAATGTAAATGTCATATTTAAATTTAATTTCCTTTCTTTTTCACACAGGACCAGTTTGTTTTTGTCATGGAATATCTGAGCGGAGGGGATCTCTATGGATTGATGTGGCGTTCAGCTCCACTTTCTGAGGACTGCATAAGGTAAGTACAAAGACTGGGTTACGTTGGGTGTGGCTGACCACTGAGGACAGGCAGTGACATAGCCAGGCCCTTCCAACTCAGCCCCGTCTATCTATACACCTATGATCTATAGCAGTGGTCTCCAAACTGTGGCCCTTTGCCAGCCTTTATACGGCCCTTGGGACACTATTCCTCTTAGGCCCCCGTACACACGGTCGGTTTGGTCCGATGAGAATGAACCAAAGTTAATTTTCATCGGACCAAACCGACCGTGTGTATAGGCTATCGGTCTGGTTTCCTTCGGTCCAAAATTTCTAAACCGAACCGATGGACCGCTGCCCGATCGGTCCAAACCGATGGTTAGTACACAAAAGCATTGGTTCAAAACCCGCGCATGCTCAGAATCAAGTCGATGCATGCTTGGAAGCATTGAACTTCGTTTTTTTCAGCACGTCGTTGTCTTCTACGTCACCGCGTTCTGACCCGATCGGATTTTGAACTGATGGTGTGTACGCACATCAGACCATCAGGCCACTTCAGAGGTGAACCGCTGAAAACGGTCCGACGGGCCAGTCTCATCGGTTTGGTCCGACCGTGTGTACGCGGCCTTACTGTTAAGCCTCATACACACGATCGGATTTTCCACAGACAAAGCGTAGGACTTTTGTTCGAAGGGCATTGGTCAGGAATTTGCATTCAAATGGCACACAATTGACGGCCAACAAACACAAAACTAAGTGGCCCAGATTCAAGAAGCAATTGCACCTGTGTAACCATAGGTTACACATTGCAATTGCTTACTTGCTCCGGCGTTACGAATGCTCCTGATTCAGGAACATCGTAACGCCGACTGCAGCCTAAAATCTGTGTGGCATAAGGCTCTTTTGCCACGCATATTTTAGGCTGCATTCTTGCGATGCCCGCTAGGGGGCGCTCCCATTGTGCTCAGTGTATAGTATGCAAATTGCATACTAACACCCATTCACAATGTTGCGCGAGCCCTGCGTACGCAAGTTACGTCGTTTCCGTATGGCGTGTTTAGCGTAAGGCTGCCCCTTCTAATAGTAGGGGCAGCCAATGCTAAAGTATACCCGTCGTTCCCGCGTCGCGAAATTTGAATTTCACGTCGTTTGCGTAAGTGATTCGTGAATGGCGCTGGACGCCATTCACGTTCACTTGGAAGCAAATGACGTCCTTGCGACGTCATTTGCCGCAATGCACGTCGGGAAAGTTTCCCGACAGAGCATGCGCTCTACGCTCGGCGCGCCTAATTTAAATGATTCCCGCCCCCTACGGGATCATTTAAATTGCGTGCTCTAGCGCCGGGCAATTTTCCCGGCGCGCCCTCGCAATTTACGGAGCTACTGCTCCGTGAATCGAGGGCAGCGGAGCAAATTTGCGCCAACAGTCTGTCATCACACAATTCCCTTCAGAAAATCTGATTGTGTGTATGAAGCTAAATGAGACACTTTTCGTCCAACTGACACCCAACAGCGAGGCATCATTAATCGATCATAATAGGGCATTATTCCTCCCAATGATACCAACGATGGGGCACTATTCCTTTCCCTAATGCCAAATATGGTGATGTTTATGCCCACTGATGCCTGGAAAATCTCCACTACCACTGGCCACAGTCCGGCCCCCCACCCCCCCCCTAAAGTTTGGAGACCCTTGATCTATAGGAAGAAGTCTTTTGCTTTAATTGGGCTGTGATGGTTGTAAATGCTAATACATTTCTTTCTTTCTTCATCAGAAATCTCACTGCGGATATAATATGCGGCCTGGAGTTCCTGCATTCTAAGGATATCTTGCACAGGTAAGGATTAGATCAGCTAATTAACAATGGAGTTCAATTATTTTTAGTTATGGGTAAATAATGCTGGAGGAATCACCCCTTGGCTTCTTGAAATTGTTGGTGAATCAGGAACAATTTCTACAAGAGTTCCCATTTATTTAGCGTTCCATAATGTCTCATTCCTTCTGCTGCAGAAGTCTCAGGGCTCATGCTGCAATATATTAATAAAAAAATCCAGCATGTGGAGTGAGAGCTCCTCATTATAAATATAACAGGAGTTATTGGAAACTTAATAATAGAGATCTTACTGAAGGTATATTCAAAAGAGTCTACTATCAACCCATAAATATTATGGGCCAGATTCACGTAGATCAGCGGATCTTTAGATCCGCTCGATCTATCTGATTTAAGATACGCTGCCGCAAGTTTGAGAGGCAAGTGGGTAATTCACAAACCACTTACCTCCAAACTTGCGGCGGCGTCTCGCAAATCCCCCGGCGGAATTCAAATTCCGCGGCTAGGGGGAGTGTACTATTTAAATCAGGCGCCGATTTAAATGAGCATGCGCCGTCCGCGAAATTTCCCGGCGTGCATTGCTCCCAGGACGTCAGTGGTTTCGACGTGAACGTAACTTGCGACGCGCGGGTTTCTGAATCGGCGTACGCAAACAACGTAAAAAAATTCAAACTCGACGCGGGAACGACGGCTATACCTAACATTGGCTGCGCCTCATAGAAGCAGGGGTAAGTATACGCCGGGAAAACCGCTACGGAAACGTCGTAACAACACTGCGTCGGGTCCGCGTACGTTCGTGAATTCGCATATCTCGCTGATTTACATATTATTCAGCGTAAATCAGCGGGAACGCCCCCCGTGCCATTTTCAAATTGAAAATAAGATCCGACGGTGTAACACAGTGTAACACTGTCGGATCTTAGCCATATCTATGCGTAACTGATTCTATGAATCAGGCGCATAGATACGACCAGTTTAAGTCAGAGATAAGACGGCGTATCAGGAGATACACCGTCGTATCTCTTTGTGAATCTGGCCCTATATCTTCTTTATATTATATATATACACACAGGGGCAGATCCACGTACCTTCGCGTAAGATTCCGCTGGGCGCAGCGTATCTAAGATACACTACGCCGCCGTCACTTATTTTTTTTATTTCGAATCCACAAAGAATTTGCGCCGTAAGTTACGGTGGCGTAAGGGCGCGGAATTCAAATGGATGTAATGGGGGCGTGTTTTATGTAAATACGTCGTGACCCGACGTAAACTACGTTTTTTTTTAACTGCACATGCGCAGTACCTGGGGGTATCCCAGTGCGCATGCTCCAAATTAAACCGGAACCAGCCAATGCTTACGACGGTGACGTCATTCGACGCAAATTCCTATTCGCGAACGACTTACGCAAACAACGTAAAAAATTCAAAATTGTACGCGGGAACGACGGCCATACTTAACATTGAGTACGCCTCAGAATAGCAGCTTTAACTATACGCCGGAAAAAGCCGAACGCAAACGACGTAAAAACAATGCGCCGGCCGGACGTACGTTCGTGGATTGCCGTAAATAGCTAATTTGCATACTCGACGCGGAATTCGACGTAAACGCCGCCTAGCGGCCGGCGGAAAAAATGCACCTAAAATTCGACAGCGCACTAAGACGTACGCCTGTCGGATCGACCCGAGATGCCGTCGTATCTTGTTTTGAGGATTCAAAACAAAGATACGACGCAGGAATTTTCTAATTACGCCGGCGTATCAATAGATACGCCGGCGTAATACCTTTGTGGATCTGCCCCACAGTATATATTTGTATTTATTCTATGTTTAAAAAAACTTGTCTGATATGCATATCTCACCATCTACTCCTTTTCTTTACAGCGATCTAAAGCCAGAAAATATTCTATTGGACGACAACTGCCATGCTAAAATTGCCGATTTGGGCTTGTCGGATTTCAATGTCTCAGAACACAGAAGAATTACAGGATGTAACGGGACCCTCTCTTACATGGCCCCAGAGGTAAGTAAACTGCTACCCGCCTGATATTAGGCTTAATGGTTATCTTTATTTAGACATACCAATTATCATTATTGGCTATAAAAAAAGTTAAAGTGGTTCTCCCCTTTCACTAAATGGAGCCCCAGTAAATTTTAGTGGGTTTCGAGGCCAGAACTATGGCCCAGATTCACGTAGAATTTATTTTATCTTCCTCCATCCAACAGAAAAACTAAGGGGCAGATTCACGTACATCCGCGTAAAATTGTTCGGGCGTAACATATTTGATTTACGTTACACCTCCGCAACTTACCCGGGCAAGTGCTGTATTCTCAAAGCACTTGCTCCGTAAGTTGCGGCGGCGTAGCGTAAATCGGCCGGCGTAAGCCCGTCTAATTCAAATTTGGATAAGGGGGGCGTGTTTTATGTTAAACTACTGTGACCCGACGTGATTGACGTTTTTGCGGAACGGCGCATGCGCCGTCCGTGGAATTTCCCAGTGTGCATTGCTCCAAAGCACGCCGCAAGGACGTCATTGGTTTCGACGTGAACGTAAATGACATCCAGCCCCATTCACGGACGACTTACGCAAACGACGTAACTTTTTCAAATTTTGACGCGGGAACGACAGCCATACATAACATTGGCTGCGCCTCATATAGCAGGGGCAACTTTACGCCGGGAAAAGCCTAACGTAAACGTCGTATCTGTATTGCGTCGACGGAAGCGCCACCTAGCGGTCAAAAAAAAAAAATGCAGTTTAGATCCGACGGCGTAAGAGACTTACGCCTGTCGGATCTAATGGATATCTATGCGTAACTGATTCTAAGAATCAGGCGCATAGATACGACGCCTCGGATTAAGACTTACGACGGCGTACATGGCGCTGCGCCGTTGTAAGTCCTTTCTGAATCTGGGCCTAAAAGTTTTGACTATACATACACTTTAAGCCTCCAATATTCACAAGCTCTTCCCTAGTCTGATGTCTTTTGTTCACGGATTTGGGACTCCTGGGAGGCTTCCTCCATCACATATGCCAACATAGAGTCATGTCTGTCATGTCTGCCTGATCCGAAAATGTTCTCATACTTTTTTCTCTCCTCTATATTTCTACAGGTTATTCAAGGTGATCCATACTTTACCGTGGCTGATTATTTCTCACTGGGAGTAATAGTATACGAGATGGCTTTAGTCATACCCCCATACTATTCCCGCCAGAAGACCAAAAAGGAATTGCTGACAACAATTCTTACCAAGAAGGTTTATTATCCGCTGGAATTCAACCGTCATCTCCGTGACCTCATAGAGAAGGTAAGTAAATGCAGAGCTTTAGCTGTTAGTAAGGGCCCTTTCACGCGGGCGAACCGATTGGGTCTGCCTGTCAGTTTTTCAGGCGGACCTGATCAGAACTCCAAGTCTCCTCTATGGACACGATCCTGTCCCCATTCATCTGGTGGATCCGATGGGATGGCAGTCAGGTGTAAACAGAGAGGTGGTCAGTTTACTTCTGACCACCCATAGAGGACAGTGGGCTATGTCTGTATCTGCTCTGCATAAGTGGAGCAGACACAGACCAGCCATCCGCCTGCTCAGCGGGGGGTCAGCGGACAGATTCCCTGCTGAACAGGTGAACTCCAATGGAGCCCACCTCCTGTGTAAGGGGCCTAAGGGACAAAACCCTTTCCAGGTTATATATATTTGTTGTTAGAATTTTAGAAAACACAATTTCACATTCTTACCTGCATACATGCATATAGATTAGAGTTCTCAAAATGTTTAAACAAAGGGTCAGTTTAGTGTCCTTTAGACTTTAAGGGGGGCGGTCTGCGGCCGGTGGGAGTAGAAAGTGTCCAAGCATTAGTGGAATTAATAATGTCTTATGCCACGTACAGACGGTCGTTTTTTGTGATGAAAAAAAACGTCGTTTTTTAGCATGAAAAAAAACGACGTTTTTCAAACTTCATTTTCAAAAACGACGTAGCATACACACCATCGGTTTTTCCAAAAGCTCTAGCAAAGCGCGGTTACGTTCAGCACGTACGACGGCACTCTGTTCCATTCAAACTCGCGTCCTAACTTGCTTCTGAGCATGCGCGGGTTGGAAAACGTTGTTTTAAACGTCGTTTTGCCCACACGCGGTCATTTTTTATGACCCAAAAAACGACGTTTTGAAAGACGACATAAAAAATTCAAGCATGTTCGAATTTTTTTTTTCATTTTTTTGAAGACATAAAACAACGTTTTGCCCACACACGGTCATTTTAAATGACGTTTTTTAAAATTACGTTTTTTTTCATCAGTGATATTTAAAAAAATTACACAGTGGGAGTTACTTACTAAAACTGGAGAGTGCAAGATCCTGTGCAACTTTGCACAGAAACCAATCAGCTTCCAGGTTTTATTGCCAAAGCTTGATTGAACAAGCTGATGTTTGAATCTGATTGGCTATCATGCACAGTTTTGGTAAATTTCCCCCAGTGCCTGTGGTCAGTAGGAAGATAAATACTGGCCCCATCATTGGTATTAGTTTGAGGAATAGTGCCCTATCTTTTATATCAGTGGAAAGAATAGCGCCCCATCATTGGTATTAGTGCGAGAAATGTTGACCCACCGATGGTATTAGTGTGAAGAATAGTTCCCCATCATTGGTAATAATTGAAAAATGTAGACCCATCTTTGGTATTAGTGGGAGAAATAGTGCCCCATCAGTGGTATTAGTGGGAGGAAAAGTGCCCCATCATTGGTTTTAATGCAAGAAATGTAGATCCATCTTTGGTATTAGTGGGAGGAATAGTGCCCCATCAGTGGTATTAGTGGGAGGAAAAGTGCCCCATCATTGGTTTTAATGGGAGAAATGTAGACCCATCTTTGGTATTAGTGGGAGAAATATTGACCCATCTTTGGTATTAGTGGGAGAAATAGTGCCCCATCAGTGGTATTAGTGGGAGGAATAGTGCCCCATCATTGGTTTTAATGGGAGAAATGTTGACCCATCTTTGGTATTAGTGGGAGGAATAGTGCCCCATCAGTGGTATTAGTGGGAGGAAAAGTGCCCCATCATTGGTTTTAATGGGAGAAATGTTAACCCATCTTTGGTATTAGTGGGAGGAATTGTGCCCCATAATTTGTGTAAAGAAGGCGGCAGCCTTTGTGTCTGCTAAAATTCAATTGCCGAGGATGTGTGCAACTTGAATTTGTGGTTTGTCTGAAAGGCGATGGGACCGTCGCACACGCAGAAAATTTATCTTTTGGGGACATTTCTTACACAGACAGAATATAAACTTCTCCTGGTGTTGCCATTGTTCTAATAAAAAAAAATGGCAGTTACAGATTTAATAGAAAGAAACTTGTTAATACATTGTTATTACTAATTAATAGCTATTAAAAACAATGATGAGCTAATATTAGACAAATAAGGGACTGTGCTATGATTGAACCCAATCCCAACATAGTAGCAGGTTTAAAAGTTAAATGAAGGAAGCTGAAACATGAAAATCTCAGGCCTCGTACACACAACCGAACATGGCTGAAACTGGTCCGCGGACATGTTCGGTCGTCTGTACGGCCGATCGGACCGGATTCCTGGCCTAGCGGACAGGTTTCCAGCGGACAAATGTTTCTTAGCATGCTAAGAAACATGTCCGCTGGAACCCTGTCCGCCGGACATGTCCGATGGTTAGTACAACTCATCGGACATGTCCGCTGGCCCGAGAACCCGCGCATGGCGTCGAAGTGATTCGACGCATGCGTGGAAGCATTGAACTTCCGGGTTTGCGCACGTCGCCGCCGCCGCCACGTCACCACGTCGTCACCGCATATTCTGTCCGCTGGGATTTTGGTTTGATGGTGTGTACACACATCAGACGAAAATCCCCCAGCAGACATGTCCGATGAAAACGGTCCGCGGACATGTCTGCTCGTCTGTACGAGGCCTCAGAATCAAATCTTAAACATAGGAGGGTGGGGAGTGCTATGGTTCGGCTACTGTTATTGTTCCTTCAGTGTTTCTTATGTTATTTCATTCTCTTTTATAGCTCTTACATTTAGACCAAGAAAAACGAAAAGATCTAGTAAAGGACCTCAGAGGGCACCCGTTCTTCAAGAAAATCAACTGGGCCAAGTTAGAGAAAAGACCATCACCCCCGGAAATTCTATTTGGATCTGTAAGTATTTGAATAAGGGAGGCATCCAATCACATTGGAGGGGGGAGGGGAGATTTTCACCGGCAGGCACGTCTTCATCATCTAAAATAGAATTTTCATATTTGTCTATGATTTTTGTGGTTGCTCTACAATGGTCTGGAATCTTGTCCAAGTGAATTCTGTTTATTACTGGGGATGACTATTGTGTGTCGGGTGCATAGCGCGTAGGCCTGCTTATAGCGTATCCAAACCAGAAACCAAAGATTGTATATATTGAAACTTGCCACAAGTTTATTTCTTTTCTGGCTTTATTTATTTTACTTGGTGACACACCTATGCTATGCTGACAATGCTCACTTACTGCACTGTATCTATGGAGAAGCAGCATTGTCACCAAAGCCTGTTCTTTTGATTTGAACTACAAACAACAGCACCTCTAGCCTTGTCTCCGTGTCATAGAGAAGTGTTTCTTCGTAGCTGGCAAAGCTATAAATGTTAATAGCTTTTTAAAATCTCAGTTCAGTGCACAGGAACTTACAAGGGTGCTGGAGTTCTGATAGGAACAACAGGTATTTGTTCTGTAATTGCAGAAAATGTACATTGCTGGAAAAAAATGTAACGCAGCTGTCACATCTAAGGACATATATTAAATTTTTACTCTTGGGTTCAGATTTACCGGGTGGGCCATTTATTTGGATACACCCGGGTGGGCCATTTATATGGATACACCTTTAAAAAATTGGAAAGGTTGGTGATATTATCTTCCTGTTTGTGGCACATTAGTTTCCCCCCTCACATATACTAATGTGCCACAAACAGGAAGTTAATATCACCAACCATTCCCATTTTATTAAGGTGTATCCATATAAATGGCCCACCCGGGTGTATCCATATAAATGGCCCACCCTGTACTTCAAGGATGTGTTAAAGCAGTGTAATGCGTCTCCTGACCACTAGAGGAAGCTGGGGCTGATGAAGCCTGTTGGGTGAAATGGGGTTGGGGGATTTACCAAACTTTATTACCCATTTCTACATAAGTCAGAAACATTGATGAATGCCTTTTTCTTTTTCAGTATTTTTAAATAAAGGCTGAATGAAGGAAGAGACGTGGCGAAGACCTGAACACTGATAGTACCAGAGGAAAGTTTCCAAGGCTTTACGTAAGAGGAGAGGTGGTGAGATCCAGGGGTCAAGTCCTGGGAAAAAAAAGTGTGGGAACTCACCCAAGATTCCCCACCTCAAAAATACAAAAAAAGTGTGTGTGTGTGTGTGTGTGTTTTTATATATCAGGGCCGGCCCAAGACATTGTACTGCCTGGGCCCAGGAATGAAGTGTTGCCCCCCTCCAACAGCCAGGGGTGGTAGGGGTGTTAGACACAGCCAGGGGTGGTAGGGGTGTTAGACACAGCCAGGGGTGGTAGGGGTGTTAGACACAGCCAGGGGTGGTAGGGGGAGGGTTGGACACAGCCAAGGGTGGTAGGGTGGGGGGTTAGACACAGCCAGGGGTGGTAGGTTAGACACAGCCAGGGGTGGTAGGGAGGGGAGTTAAACACAGGCAGGGGTGGGGAGGGGTTAGAAACAGGCAGGGGTTGTAGGGAGGGGGTTAAAGACAGCCAGGGGTGGTAGGGAGGGGGGTTAAACACAGCCAGGGGTGGTAGGGAGGGGGGTTAAACACAGGCAGGGGTGGTAGGGAGGGGGGTTAGACACAGGCAGGGGTGGTAGGGAGGGGGGTAGACACAAGCAGGGGTGGTGGGGGGTTAGACACAGCCAGGGGTGGTAGGGTGGTGGGTTAGACACAGCCAGGGGTGGTAGGTTAGACACAGCTAGGGGTGGTAGGGAGGGGGGTTAAACACAGGCAGGGGTGGTAGGGAAGGGGTTAAAGACAGTCAGGGAGGGGTTAAACACAGTCAGGGGTGGTAGGGGTTAAACACAGACAGGGGTGGTAGGGAGGGGTTAAAGACAGCCAGGGGTGGTAGGGGTGTTAGACACAGCCAGGGGTGGTAGGGGTGTTAGACACAGCCAGGGGTGGTAGGGGTGTTAGACACAGCCAGGGGTGGTAGGGGGGAGGGTTGGACACAGCCAAGGGAGGTAGGTTAGACACAGCCAGGGGTGGTAGGAAGGGGGGTTAAACACAGGCAGGGGTGGTAGGGAGGGGTTAGACACAGGCAGGGGTTGTAGGGAGGGGGTTAAACACAGCCAGGGGTGGGAGGGAGGGGGGTTAAACACAGGCAGGGGTGGTAGGGAGGGGGGTTAGACACAGGCAGGGGTGGTAGGGAGGGGGGTAGACACAAGCAGGTGTGGTGGGGGTTAGACACAGCCAGGGGTGGTAAGGAGGGGGTTAGACACAAGCAGGGGTGGTGGGGGGTTAGACACAGCCAGGGGTGGTAGGGGTGTTAGACACAGCCAGGGGTGGTAGGGGTGTTAGACACAGCCAGGGTGGTAGGGAGGGTTGGACACAGCCAAGGGTGGTAGGGTGGGGGGTTAGACACAGCCAGGGGTGGTAGGTTAGACACAGCCAGGGGTGGTAGGGAGGGGAGTTAAACACAGGCAGGGGTGGGGAGGGGTTAGAAACAGGCAGGGGTTGTAGGGAGGGGGTTAAAGACAGCCAGGGGTGGTAGGGAGGGGGGTTAAACACAGCCAGGGGTGGTAGGGAGGGGGGTTAAACACAGGCAGGGGTGGTAGGGAGGGGGGTTAGACACAGGCAGGGGTGGTAGGGAGGGGGGTAGACACAAGCAGGGGTGGTGGGGGTTAGACACAGCCAGGGGTGGTAAGGAGGGGGTTAGACACAAGCAGGGGTGGTGGGGGGTTAGACACAGCCAGGGGTGGTAAGGAGGGGGTTAGACACAAGCAGGGGTGGTGGGGGTTAGACACAGCCAGGGGTGGTAAGGAGGGGGTTAGATACAAGCAGGGGTGGTGGGGGGTTAGACACAGCCAGGGGTGGTAGGGTGGTGGGTTAGACACAGCCAGGGGTGGTAGGTTAGACACAGCTAGGGGTGGTAGGGAGGGGGGTTAAACACAGGCAGGGGTGGTAGGGAAGGGGTTAAAGACAGTCAGGGAGGGGTTAAACACAGTCAGGGGTGGTAGGGGTTAAACACAGGCAGGGGTGGTAGGGAGGGGTTAAAGACAGCCAGGGGTGGTAGGGGTGTTAGACACAGCCAGGGGTGGTAGGGGTGTTAGACACAGCCAGGGGTGGTAGGGGTGTTAGACACAGCCAGGGGTGGTAGGGGGGAGGGTTGGACACAGCCAAGGGAGGTAGGTTAGACACAGCCAGGGGTGGTAGGAAGGGGGGTTAAACACAGGCAGGGGTGGTAGGGAGGGGTTAGACACAGGCAGGGGTTGTAGGGAGGGGGTTAAACACAGCCAGGGGTGGGAGGGAGGGGGGTTAAACACAGCCAGGGGTGGGAGGGAGGGGGGTTAAACACAGCCAGGGGTGGGAGGGAGGGGGGTTAAACACAGCCAGGGGTTTTAAACACAGGCAGGGGTGGTAGGGAGGGGGGTTAGACACAGGCAGGGGTGGTAGGGAGGGGGGTAGACACAAGCAGGGGTGGTGGGGGTTAGACACAGCCAGGGGTGGTAAGGAGGGGGTTAGACACAAGCAGGGATGGTGGGGGGTTAGACACAGCCAGGGGTGGTAGGGGTGTTAGACACAGCCAGGGGTGGTAGGGGTGTTAGACACAGCCAGGGTGGTAGGGAGGGTTGGACACAGCCAAGGGTGGTAGGGTGGGGGGTTAGACACAGCCAGGGGTGGTAGGTTAGACACAGCCAGGGGTGGTAGGGAGGGGAGTTAAACACAGGGAGGGGTGGGGAGGGGTTAGAAACAGGCAGGGGTTGTAGGGAGGGGGTTAAAGACAGCCAGGGGTGGTAGGGAGGGGGGTTAAACACAGCCAGGGGTGGTAGGGAGGGGGGTTAAACACAGGCAGGGGTGGTAGGGAGGGGGGTTAGACACAGGCAGGGGTGGTAGGGAGGGGGGTAGACACAAGCAGGGGTGGTGGGGGTTAGACACAGCCAGGGGTGGTAAGGAGGGGGTTAGACACAAGCAGGGGTGGTGGGGGGTTAGACACAGCCAGGGGTGGTAGGGTGGTGGGTTAGACACAGCCAGGGGTGGTAGGTTAGACACAGCTAGGGGTGGTAGGGAGGGGGGTTAAACACAGGCAGGGGTGGTAGGGAAGGGGTTAAAGACAGTCAGGGAGGGGTTAAACACAGTCAGGGGTGATAGGGGTTAAACACAGGCAGGGGTGGTAGGGAGGGGTTAAAGACAGCCAGGGGTGGTAGGGGTGTTAGACACAGCCAGGGGTGGTAGGGGTGTTAGACACTGCCAGGGGTGGTAGGGGGGAGGGTTGGACACAGCCAGGGGTGGTAGGGTGGGGGGTTAGACACAGCCAGGGGTGGTAGGGAGGGGGGGTTAAACACAGCCAGGGGTGGTAGGGAGGGGGGTTAAGCACAGCCAGGGGTGGTAGACACAGCCAGGGGTGGAAGGGGTGTTAGACACCCCTTCCAAGAGGAACAGGTGTGGCGGCAGCCAGGAGACCGGGGCTCTTGGACTGCAGCACCATGAACAGCTCAGTTGTCCTGACACCCCCCAAAGGTGTGGCACCCAGGGCCAAAAGCCCCCCAGTTGGTATGCCACTGGATGGATGATAGATAGATAGGAGGTGATTTCACCACCACAATTAAAAAAAGAGCATATATGCCGAAGCATGGGGGCATTAGGGGCGGAGGAGCGATTTTGCTCCTAATGCCGCGTATATACGGTCGACATTCCTACGGAGGCTTGCCCGTGGAAAAGTCTGACCGTGTGTACGCGGCATAACTTTTTTGCGGGAGGATGCCCCCATGCTTCGGCATATATATATTTTAGGCACAGGTTGCGTTAAAAAATGTTTTATTTTCTACTGGGGTAGATTCAGGTAGCTTTGCGCTTTTCTTACAGAGGCGCAGCGTACCATTTTGCCGCTACGCCTCCGTAAATTACCTGCGCTACGCTTGATTCACGGAGCAGTAGCTCCGTAATTTGCGTGAGCGCTCCGGAAAACTGCCCGGCGTAAGGGCGCGTAATTTAAATGATCCCGTGGGGGCGGGAATCATTTAAATTAGGCACGTTCCCGCGCCGAGCGTAGTGCGCATGCTCCGTCGGGAAACTTTCCCGACGTGCATTACGGCAAATGACGTCGCAAGGACGTCATTTGCTTCAAAGCGAACGTAAATGGCGTCCAGCGCCATTCACGATTCACTTACGCAAACGATGTTACATTTTTAATTTGCGACGCGGGGAACGACGGGTATACGTAGCATTGGCTGCCCCTGCTAATAGCAGGGGCAGCCTTACGCGAAACCCGACGAACGCAAACGACGTAAACTGCGTATGCAGGGCTCGCGTAGGGTTGTGAATCGGCGTTAGTATGCAATTTGCATACTATACGCTGACAACTATGGGAACGCCACCTAGCGGCCATCGTAAGAATGCAGCCTACGATACGACGGCATAAGAGCCTTATGCCAGTCATATCTTAGGCTGCAGTCGGCGTAACGAGGTTCCTGAATCAGGAGCATTCGAAACGCCGGCTCAAGTAAGCAATTGCGCTGCGTAACTATGGTTACGCAGACGCAATTGCTACCTGAATCTACCCCATTATGTTTTTTTTTGGTATTTGCTTTGCAGGTATGGTATGATCTTACTGTTATACTGTAATGTTACTTTGTTTTAATGTTAACCATCATTTGCTTAGCAGGTACGCCATTCAGTTGCAGCGCGGATTTATTTAGCGTGACAGCAACAGCGTTTGCTCCCACGATATATAAAGCCGCGACTCCAACGCTGTAGGAGGTGATTTCACCACCACAGTTAAAAAAAGAGCATATATGCCGAAGCATGGGGGCATTAGGGGCGGAAGAGCAATTTTGCTCCTAATGCCGCGTATATACGGTCGACATTCCTACGTAGGCTTGCCCGTGGAAAAGTCCGACCGTGTGTACGCGGCATAACTTTTTTGCGGGAGGATGCCCCCATGCTTCGACATATATATATTTTAGGCACAGGTTGCGTTAAAAAATGTTTTATTTTTTACTGGGGTAGATTCAGGTAGCTTTGCGCTTTTCTTACGGAGGCGCAGCGTACCGTTTTGCCACTCCGCCTCCGTAAATTACCTGCGCTACGCTTGATTCACGGAGCAGTAGCTCCGTAATTTGCGTGAGCGCTCCGGAAAACTGCCCGGCGTAAGGGCGCGTAATTTAAATGATCCCGTGGGGGCGGGAATCATTTAAATTAGGCGCGTTCCCGCGCCGAGCGTAGTGCGCATTCTCCGTCGGGAAACTTTCCCGACATGCATTGCGGTAAATGACGTCGCAAGGACGTCATTTGCTTCAAAGTGAACGTAAAAGGCGTCCAGCGCCATTCACGATTCACTTACGCAAACGACGTTGAATTTTAAATTTGCGACGCGGAAACGACGGGTATACGTAGCATTAGCTGCCCCTGCTAATAGCAGGGGCAGCCTTATGCGAAACCCGACAAACGCAAACAACGTAAACTGCGTACGCAGGGCTCGCGTAGGGTTGTGAATCGGCGTTAGTATGCAATTTGCATACTATACGCTGACAACTACGGGAACGCCACCTAGTGGCCATCGTAAGAATGCAGCCTACGATACGACGGCATAAGAGCCTTATGCCAGTCATATCTTAGGCTGCAGTCGGCGTAACGAGGTTCCTGAATCAGGAGCATTCGAAACGCCGGCGCAAGTAAGCAATTATGGTTACGCAGACGCAATTGCTACCTGAATCTACCTCATTATGTTTTTTTTTGGTATTTGCTTTGCAGGTATGGTATGATCTTACTGTTATACTGTAATGTTACTTTGTTTTAATGTTAACCATAATTTGCTTAGCAGGTACGCCATTCAGTTGCAGCGCGGATTTATTTAGCGTGACAGCAACATCGTTTGCTCCCACGATATATAAAGCCGCGACTCCAACGCTGTAGGAGGTGATTTCACCACCACAGTTAAAAAAAGAGCATATATGCCGAAGCATGGGGGCATTAGGGGCGGAAGAGCAATTTTGCTCCTAATGCCGCGTATATATGGTCGACATTCCTACGCAGGCTTGCCCGTGGAAAAGTCCAACCGTGTGTACGCGGCATAACTTTTTTGCGGGAGGATGCCCCCATGCTTCAGCATATATATATTTTAGCATATATAAATGGTGCATGTATGCCCATCATTAGAAGTGGGTGGATGAAGGGAGGTATTCTAATGGTGGGCATACCCACCGATCAATCTTTTTTTCCTTCAGCCAACAGGCTGCATGAAAAAAAAGATTACAATACATGTCCAACAAGAACCATCAACGTACTGGTATGGACTCTGATCGGCTCAAGCGGCTCTAGTCCTGCAACGGGAACGGTGTTCCTGCTATGAACAAAGTGCAGGTTTGCCGTCCCCACGCGTTTCCGCAGGACTCGAGCCCTGGTGAGATCACATTATCAATCTTGTTTGATTAGAAGGAGGTAGAGGATAAAAATGTAGGATTAGGAGGGGGGTGCATAGACATAGACACGCAATGCTCTGGAAAGGGGTCCAGAGAGAGGCATGATCTCAAGCAGGGGTGTACCTGGAATATTTGGCACCCAAAGCAGATTCTATACAGTCAATTAGGATTAGGAGGGGTGCAGGATATATCCTACATCTGGAGGAGTCTCTCCAAGAGGAACAGGTGTGGCGGCAGCCAGGAGACCGGGGCTCTTGGACTGCAGCACCATGAACAGCTCAGTTGTCCTGACACCCCCCAAAGGTGTGGCACCCAGGGCCAAAGGCCCACCAGTTGGTATGCCACTGGATGGATGATAGATAGATAGGAGGTGATTTCACCACCACAATTAAAAAAAGAGCATATATGCCGAAGCATTGGGGCATTAGGGGCGGAGGAGCGATTTTGCTCCTAATGCCGCGTATATACGGTCGACATTCCTACGGAGGCTTGCCCGTGGAAAAGTCCGACCGTGTGTACGCGGCATAACTTTTTTGCGGGAGGATGCCCCCATGCTTCGACATATATATATTTTAGGCACAGGTTGCGTTAAAAAATGTTTTATTTTTTACTGGGGTAGATTCAGGTAGCTTTGCGCTTTTCTTACGGAGGCGCAGCGTACCGTTTTGCCGCTCCGCCTCCGTAAATTACCTGCGCTACGCTTGATTCACGGAGCAGTAGCTCCGTAATTTGCGTGAGCGCTCCGGAAAACTGCCCGGCGTAAGGGCGCGTAATTTAAATGATCCCGTGGGGGCGGGAATCATTTAAATTAGGCGCGTTCCCGCGCCGAGCGTAGTGCGCATTCTCCGTCGGGAAACTTTCCCGACATGCATTGCGGTAAATTTTTTTTTTTTTTTTTTTTTTTTTTTTTTATGATGGTGTGTACGCGGCAAACGTCCATCGCCATTCTTTTTTTTTTTTTTTTTTTTTTTTTTTCTTTTTAAAGTGTATTTTGTGCGTGTACTCGAGAGAGGAGCCGGACTGCAGGAGTTGGGAGTAGGCAGGCCTCCCCCAGAGGCAATCTGCCATCTTTCTCCATGCCCCGGGTGGCAATGGCGGGTGTGTGAGGGGGTCCTCCCACACAGCCCGCCCTACCTGCTCCGCTTTGAAGCCCAACGGGGCAGAGGGACTCCCTATAAGGGAGTGAGAGGATTAGCCAGCTCAACCAGCCCCATTAGTCCTTCGCCTCTCTTTTTTTAGAGACCGCGTGGTCAAAGTGCGTGTGTTAACCCAATTTAGAGTGCGTGTGTAGGTGTGGTGGTTTTTGTGGGAGGGGGGTGGGCGTACTAAGCACAGGCTTACCTTGCATAGCACACCCACCGGGAGCCGGGCTGAGACCACCAAACTCAATTCACATGAAGCCGAGACCGGGATCCGAACCTCTAGCTGCAGAGGTGAATGGCTTGTCAGCACAGTGCCAATCGCGTTGAGCCACCGCAGCTCCCTATGCATTGCGGTAAATGACGTCGCAAGGACGTCATTTGCTTCAAAGTGAACGTAAAAGGCGTCCAGCGCCATTCACGATTCACTTACGCAAACGACGTTGAATTTTAAATTTGCGACGCGGAAACGACGGGTATACGTAGCATTAGCTGCCCCTGCTAATAGCAGGGGCAGCCTTATGAGAAACCCGACAAACGCAAACGACGTAAACTGCGTAGGGTTGTGAATCGGCGTTAGTATGCAATTTGCATACTATACGCTGACAACTACGGGAACGCCACCTAGTGGCCATCGTAAGAATGCAGCCTACGATACGACGGCATAAGAGCCTTATGCCAGTCATATCTTAGGCTGCAGTCGGCGTAACGAGGTTCCTGAATCAGGAGCATTCGAAACGCCGGCGCAAGTAAGCAATTATGGTTACGCAGACGCAATTGCTACCTGAATCTACCCCATTATGTTTTTTTTTGGTATTTGCTTTGCAGGTATGGTATGATCTTACTGTTATACTGTAATGTTACTTTGTTTTAATGTTAACCATCATTTGCTTAGCAGGTACGCCATTCAGTTGCAGCGCGGATTTATTTAGCGTGACAGCAACATCGTTTGCTCCCACGATATATAAAGCCGCGACTCCAACGCTGTAGGAGGTGATTTCACCACCACAGTTAAAAAAAGAGCATATATGCCGAAGCATGGGGGCATTAGGGGCGGAAGAGCAATTTTGCTCCTAATGCCGCGTATATACGGTCGACATTCCTACGCAGGCTTGCCCGTGGAAAAGTCCGACCGTGTGTACGCGGCATAACTTTTTTGCGGGAGGATGCCCCCATGCTTCAGCATATATATATTTTAGCATATATAAATGGTGCATGTATGCCCATCATTAGAAGTGGGTGGATAAAGGGAGGTATTCTAATGGTGGGCATACCCACCGATCAATCTTTTTTTCCTTCAGCCAACAGGCTGCATGAAAAAAAAGATTACAATACATGTCCAACAAGAACCATCAACGTACTAGTATGGACTCTGATCGGCTCAAGCGGCTCTAGTCCTGCAACGGGAACGGTGTTCCTGCTATGAACAAAGTGCAGGTTTGCCGTCCCCACGCGTTTCCGCAGGACTCGAGCCCTGGTGAGATCACATTATCAATCTTGTTTGATTAGAAGGAGGTAGAGGATAAAAATGTAGGATTAGGAGGGGGGTGCATAGACATAGACACGCAATGCTCTGGAAAGGGGTCCAGAGAGAGGCATGATCTTAAGCAGGGGTGTACCTGGAATATTTGGCACCCAAAGCAGATTCTATACAGTCAATTAGGATTAGGAGGGGTGCAGGATATATCCTACATCTGGAGGAGTCTCTCCAAGAGGAACAGGTGTGGCGGCAGCCAGGAGACCGGGGCTCTTGGACTGCAGCACCATGAACAGCTCAGTTGTCCTGACACCCCCCAAAGGTGTGGCACCCAGGGCCAAAGGCCCACCAGTTGGTATGCCACTGGATGGATGATAGATAGATAGGAGGTGATTTCACCACCACAATTAAAAAAGGAGCATATATGCCGAAGCATGGGGGCATTAGGGGCGGAGGAGCGATTTTGCTCCTAATGCCGCGTACATACGGTTGACATTCCTACAGAGGCTTTCCCGTGGAAAAGTCTGACCATGTGTACACGGCATAGAAAAGTCTGACCGTGTGTTCGCGGCATAACTTTTTTGCGGGAGGATGCCCCCATGCTTCGGCATATATAAATGGTGCATGTATGCCCATCATTAGAAGTGGGTGGATGAAGGGAGGTATTCTAATGGTGGGCATACCCACCGATCAATCTTTTTTTCCTTCAGCCAACAGGCTGCATGAAAAAAAAGATTACAATACATGTCCAACAAGAACCATCAACGTACTGGTATGGACTCTGATCGGCTCCAGCGGCTCTAGTCCTGCAACGGGAACAGTGTTCCTGCTATGAACAAAGTGCAGGGACGCCGTCACCATGCGTTTCCACAGGACTCGAGCCCTGGTGAGATCACATTATCAATCTTGTTTGATTAGAAGGAGGTAGAGGATAAAAATGTAGGATTAGGAGGGGGGTGCATAGACATAGACACGCAATGCTCTGGAAAGGGGTCCAGAGAGAGGCATGATCTCAAGCAGGGGTGTACCTGGAATATTTGGCACCCAAAGCGGATTCTATACAGTCAATTAGGATTAGGAGGGGTGCAGGATATATCCTACATCTGGAGGAGTCTCTCCAAGAGGAACAGGTGTGGCAGCAGCCAGGAGACCGGGGCTCTTGGACTGCAGCACCATGAACAGCTCAGTTGTCCTGACACCCCCCAAAGGTGTGGCACCCAGGGCCAAAAGCCCCCCAGTTGGTATGCCACTGGATGGATGATAGATAGATAGGAGGTGATTTCACCACCACAATTAAAAAAAGAGCATATATGCCAAAGCATTGGGGCATTAGGGGCGGAGGAGCGATTTTGCTCCTAATGCCGCGTATATACGGTCGACATTCCTACGCAGGCTTGCCCGTGGAAAAGTCCGACCGTGTGTACGCGGCATAACTTTTTTGCGGGAGGATGCCCCCATGCTTCGACATATATATATTTTAGGCACAGGTTGCGTTAAACAATGTTTTATTTTTTACTATGTTTTTTTTTTGGTATTTGCTTTGCAGGTATGGTATGATCTTACTGTTATACTGTAATGTTACTTTGTTTTAATGTTAACCATCATTTGCTTAGCAGGTACGCCATTCAGTTGCAGCGCGGATTTATTTAGCGTGACAGCAACATCGTTTGCTCCCACTATATATATAAAGCCGTGACTCCAGTGCTGTAGGAGGTGATTTCACCACCACAGTTAAAAAAAGAGCATATATGCCGAAGCATGGGGGCATTAGGGGCGGAGGAGCGATTTTGCTCCTAATGCCGCGTACATACGCATTCCTACAGAGGCTTTCCCATGGAAAAGTCTGACCATGTGTACACGGCATAGAAAAGTCCGACCGTGTGTACGCGGCATAACTTTTTTGCGGGAGGATGCCCCCATGCTTCAGCATATATAAATGGTGCATGTATGCCCATCATTAGAAGTGGGTGGATGAATGAATGAATGAATGAATGACTTGTATAGCGCAACACATGCGAACTGAATGGCCTCTGGGCACTTTTTCCAGCCAGTATCTGCTTGGCTGGTGCGGTCATTTTTACCCAGTAGGATCATGACACGCTAGGGACACACAGTCATACACACATATATACATATATACTGGGCCAATTTGGACGAGATCCAATTTACCTACCAGCATGTCTTTGGAGTGTGGGAGGAAACCGGAGTACCCGGAGGAAACCCACGCAGACACAGGGAGAACATGCAAACTCCAAGCAGATGGTGTCGTGGTTGGGATTCGAACCAGCGAACCTTTTGCTGCTAGGCGAAAGTGCTACTCACTGCACCACTGTGCTGCCCCTGAAGGGAGGTATTCTAATGGTGGGCATACCCACCGATCAATCTTTTTTTCCTTCAGCCAACAGGCTGCATGAAAAAAAAGATTACAATACATGTCCAACAAGAACCATCAACGTACTGGTATGGACTCTGATCGGCTCAAGCAGCTCTAGTCCTGCAATGGGAACGGTGTTCCTGCTATGAACAAAGTGCAGGTTTGCCGTCCCCACGCGTTTCCGCAGGACTCGAGCCCTGGTGAGATCACATTATCAATCTTGTTTGATTAGAAGGAGGTAGAGGATAAAAATGTAGGATTAGGAGGGGGGTGCATAGACATAGACACGCAATGCTCTGGAAAGGGGTCCAGAGAGAGGCATGATCTCAAGCAGGGGTGTACCTGGAATATTTGGCACCCAAAGCGGATTCTATACAGTCAATTAGGATTAGGAGGGGTGCAGGATATATCCTACATCTGGAGGAGTCTCTCCAAGAGGAACAGGTGTGGCGGCATCTAGGAGACCGGGGCTCTTGGACTGCAGCACCATGAACAGCTCAGTTGTCCTGACACCCCCCAAAGGTGTGGCACCCAGGGCCAAAGGCCCACCAGTTGGTATGCCACTGGATGGATGATAGATAGATAGATAGGAGGTGATTTCACCACCACAATTAAAAAAAGAGCATATATGCCGAAGCATTGGGGCATTAGGGGCAGAGGAGCGATTTTGCTCCTAATGCCGCGTATATACGGTCGACATTCCTACGCAGGCTTGCCTGTGGAAAAGTCCGACCGTGTGTACGCGGCATAACTTTTTTGCGGGAGGATGCCCCCATGCTTCGACATATATACTGTATATTTTAGGCACAGGTTGCGTTAAACAATGTTTTATTTTTTACTATGTTTTTTTTTGGTATTTGCTTTGCAGGTATGGTATGATCTTACTGTTATACTGTAATGTTACTTTGTTTTAATGTTAACCATCATTTGCTTAGCAGGTACGCCATTCAGTTGCAGCGCGGATTTATTTAGCGTGACAGCAACATCGTTTGCTCCCACGATATATATAAAGCCGTGACTCCAGTGCTGTAGGAGGTGATTTCACCACCACAGTTAAAAAAAGAGCATATATGCCGAAGCATGGGGGCATTAGGGGCGGAGGAGCGATTTTGCTCCTAATGCCGCGTACATACGCATTCCTACAGAGGCTTTCCCATGGAAAAGTCTGACCATGTGTACACGGCATAGAGAAGTCCGACCGTGTGTACGCGGCATAACTTTTTTGCGGGAGGATGCCCCCATGCTTCAGCATATATAAATGGTGCATGTATGCCCATCATTAGAAGTGGGTGGATGAAGGGAGGTATTCTAATGGTGCGCATACCCACCGATCAATCTTTTTTTCCTTCAGCCAACATGCTGCATGAAAAAAAAGATTACAATACATGTCCAACAAGAACCATCAACGTACTGGTATGGACTCTGATCGGCTCAAGCGGCTCTAGTCCTGCAATGGGAACGGTGTTCCTGCTATGAACAAAGTGCAGGTTTGCCGTCCCCACGCGTTTCCGCAGGACTCGAGCCCTGGTGAGATCACATTATCAATCTTGTTTGATTAGAAGGAGGTAGAGGATAAAAATGTAGGATTAGGAGGGGGGTGCATAGACATAGACACGCAATGCTCTGGAAAGGGGTCCAGAGAGAGGCATGATCTCAAGCAGGGGTGTACCTGGAATATTTGGCACCCAAAGCGGATTCTTTACAGTCAATTAGGATTAGGAGGGGTGCAGGATATATCCTACATCTGGAGGAGTCTCTCCAAGAGGAACAGGTGTGGCGGCATCTAGGAGACCGGGGCTCTTGGACTGCAGCACCATGAACAGCTCAGTTGTCCTGACACCCCCCAAAGGTGTGGCACCCAGGGCCAAAGGCCCACCAGTTGGTATGCCACTGGATGGATGATAGATAGGAGGTGATTTCACCACCACAATTAAAAAAAGAGCATATATGCCGAAGCATTGGGGCATTAGGGGCGGAGGAGCGATTTTGCTCCTAATGCCGCGTATATACGGTCGATATTCCTACGGAGGCTTGCCCGTGGAAAAGTCCGACCGTGTGTACGCGGCATAACTTTTTTGCGGGAGGATGCCCCCATGCTTCGACATATATATATTTTAGGCACAGGTTGCGTTAAAAAAGGTTTTATTTTTTACTGGGGTAGATTCAGGTAGCTTTGCGCTTTTCTTACGGAGGCGCAGCGTAACGTTTTGCCGCTCCGCCTCCGTAAATTACCTGCGCTACGCTTGATTCACGGAGCAGTAGCTCCGTAATTTGCGTGAGCGCTCCGGAAAACTGCCCGGCGTAAGGGCGCGTAATTTAAATGATCCCGTGGGGGCGGGAATCATTTAAATTAGGCGCGTTCCCGCGCCGAGCGTAGTGCGCATTCTCCGTCGGGAAACTTTCCCGACATGCATTGCGGTAAATGACGTCGCAAGGACGTCATTTGCTTCAAAGTGAACGTAAAAGGCGTCCAGCGCCATTCACGATTCACTTACGCAAACGACGTTAAATTTTTAATTTGCGACGCGGAAACGACGGGTATACGTAGCATTGGCTGACCCTGATAATAGCAGGGGCAGCCTTACGCGAAACCCGACGAACGCAAACGACGTAAACTGCGTACGCAGGGCTCGCGTAGGGTTGTGAATCGGCGTTAGTATGCAATTTGCATACTATACGCTGACAACTACGGGAACGCCACCTAGCGACCATCGTAAGAATGCAGCCTACGATACGACGGCATAAGAGCCTTATGCCAGTCATATCTTAGGCTGCAGTCGGCGTAACGAGGTTTCTGAATCAGGAGCATTCGAAACGCCGGCGCAAGTAAGCAATTATGGTTACGCAGACGCAATTGCTACCTGAATCTACCCCATTATGTTTTTTTTTGGTATTTGCTTTGCAGGTATGGTATGATCTTACTGTTATACTGTAATGTTACTTTGTTTTAATGTTAACCATCATTTGCTTAGCAGGTACGCCATTCAGTTGCAGCGCAGATTTATTTAGCGTGACAGCAACAGCGTTTGCTCCCACGATATATAAAGCCGCGACTCCAACGCTGTAGGAGGTGATTTCACCACCACAGTTAAAAAAAGAGCATATATGCCGAAGCATGGGGGCATTAGGGGCGGAAGAGCAATTTTGCTCCTAATGCCGCGTATATACGGTCGACATTCCTACGCAGGCTTGCCCGTGGAAAAGTCCGACCGTGTGTACGCGGCATAACTTTTTTGCGGGAGGATGCCCCCATGCTTCAGCATATATATATTTTAGCATATATAAATGGTGCATGTATGCCCATCATTAGAAGTGGGTGGATGAAGGGAGGTATTCTAATGGTGGGCATACCCACCGATCAATCTTTTTTTCCTTCAGCCAACAGGCTGCATGAAAAAAAAGATTACAATACATGTCCAACAAGAACCATCAACGTACTGGTATGGACTCTGATCGGCTCAAGCGGCTCTAGTCCTGCAACGGGAACGGTGTTCCTGCTATGAACAAAGTGCAGGTTTGCCGTCCCCACGCGTTTCCGCAGGACTCGAGCCCTGGTGAGATCACATTATCAATCTTGTTTGATTAGAAGGAGGTAGAGGATAAAAATGTAGGATTAGGAGGGGGGTGCATAGACATAGACACGCAATGCTCTGGAAAGGGGTCCAGAGAGAGGCATGATCTCAAGCATGGGTGTACCTGGAATATTTGGCACCCAAAGCAGATTCTATACAGTCAATTAGGATTAGGAGGGGTGCAGGATATATCCTACATCTGGAGGAGTCTCGGCAGCCAGGAGACCGGGGCTCTTGGACTGCAGCACCATGAACAGCTCAGTTGTCCTGACACCCCCAAAAGGTGTGGCACCCAGGGCCAAAAGCCCCCCAGTTGGTATGCCACTGGATGGATGATAAATAGATAGGAGGTGATTTCACCACCACAATTAAAAAAAGAGCATATATGCCGAAGCATGGGGGCATTAGGGGCGGAGGAGCGATTTTGCGCCTAATGCCGCGTATATACGGTCGACATTCCTACGCAGGCTTGCCCGTGGAAAAGTCCGACCGTGTGTACGCGGCATAACTTTTTTGCGGGAGGATGCCCCCATGCTTCGGCATATATATATTTTAGGCACAGATTGCGTTAAAAAATGTTTTATTTTTTACTATGGTTTTTTTTTGGTATTTGCTTTGCAGGTATGGTATGATCTTACTGTTATACTGTAATGTTACTTTGTTTTAATGTTAACCATCATTTGCTTAGCAGGTACGCCATTCAGTTGCAGCGCGGATTTATTTAGCGTGAAGCGTGCCGAAGCATGGGTGCATTAGGGGCGGAGGAGCGATTTGACATTCCTATGGAGGCTTTCCCGTGGAAAAGTCTGACCATGTGTACACGGCATAGAAAAGTCCGACCGTGTGTACGCGGCATAACTTTTTTGCGGGAGGATGCCCCCATGCTTCGGCATATATAAATGGTGCATGTATGCCCATCATTAGAAGTGGGTGGATGAAGGGAGGTATTCTAATGGGGGCAGGGCAGGACTTAGGGTGGTGGGGGCCCCTGGGCTTGAGTGTTGAAGGGGCCCCCTGGAGCCGAGAATTGGGGGGATCGAAGTTGTTGAGCGGGGGGGGGGGGGGCGAATTTAAGTTGTTGAGCGGGGGGGAGCGCATTAAAGTTGTTGAGCGGGGGGGGATTTTGCAGTTGTTGAGGGGGGGAGTGCCTCTCACCTGTGCCAACTGCCACAGACTGTCATTAGCCCGGCTGTCGGCTTTCTTCCCTTCAGCAGCCACAGTCCTCCACACACCACTCCGGTTCCTCCTGCTTCCGTGCTGCCTCCTCCTCTTGCAGTGCGGGAAAATTAACCCTTTTGCGGGACTGCGGGAAGAAGCTGTCTGTGCGGGAAAGTCCCACAGAATCCGTGCGTGTTGGGAGGTATGCGCAGGGCCGCCATCAGGAATTTTGGGGCCCCTTGCACAGCTTAAAGCATGGGCCCCCTGAAGCAGAGAACCTAGGGGGGGGTGGGGACAGGGCTGGACTGGGACAAAAATTTGGCCCTGGACTTCATCCAGACCGGCCCACTGGGGCGCTGCCAGGGCGTTAAAAAAAGTCCTCCAAGTAGCATCTTTGGGGCGGTGTACAAACTGCTCCTGCCCATTGAAATGAATGGCTACCGCAGCTGAAGCGCCTGCAAAGCACTTCGGCAGCAGCGCTACATGGGCGCATTTAACTTTGAATTCGGCTGCTAGTGGGGGTTAAAAGCGCCTGCTAGACGCCGAATAGTGCAGCTAAAATAACAGTAAAGTGCTGCTAAAACTAGCAGTGTTTTACCGACAATGCCTGCCCCAGTGTGAAAGCAGCCTAAGAGTCAGGGAGTGAATGAGACAGAGGGGGGGGGGAGCTGAGAGACAGAGGGGGGGGAGCTGAGAGACAGAGAGGGGGGGAGATGAGAGACAGAGAGGGGGGAGCTGAGAGACAGAGGGAGGGAGCTGAGAGACAGAGGGGGGGGGGGCTGAGAGACAGAGGGGGGGGGAGCTGAGAGACAGAGAGGGGGGGAGCTGAGAGACCGAGGGAGGGAGCTGAGAGACAGAGGGGGTGGTCTGAGAGATAGAGGGGGCTGAGAGACAGAGGAGGGGGCTAAAAGAGAATGGGAATGAGAGACACGGGGACTGAGAGACAGAGGGGGGGACTGAGAGACAGTGGGGTCTGAGAGAGGCTCTGTTTTTAAAAACGGCCCACTGAGTCATCGGCCCACCGGGAAACTCCCTGTAGTCCCTATGGCCAGTCCATCCCTGGGTGGGGGTGCTGCCGCCTGAAATTGAGAAGCGTGGGGGCTGCCGCAAATTGAGAAGCGGGGGGGCCTTTACAAAAAAAAGAAGAAATAAAGAAGAAAACAAATATATATAAATCTATGTAGCCATCCGGGGCCCTGGGGACCTCTGGGCCTTTTAATAAAAAGAAAAAATAAACCTCTGGGCCCTTTAATAATAATAAAAAAAAAAACATTTATAAAAAAATACATAAAAAAAGGGAGGTTGCCAAACCCGGGGGCCCTGGGGACCTCTGGGCCCCTGGAAACCTCTGGGCCTTTTAATAAAAAATAAAAAAATAAACAAAAATAAAAAAATAAACATTTATAAAAAAAATAAAAAAATAAACATTTATAAAAAAAATAAAAAAAGGGGGGGTTGCCACATGGGGCCCTGGGGACCTCTGAGCCCTTTAATAAAAAAAAAATATATATATATATATATATAAAAAAAAATGAAATTTTTTTTATAAAAAAGGTGGGTTGCCATCCGGGGGCCCTGGAGACCCCTGGGCCCTTTAATAATAATAATATATATATATATATATATATATATATATATATATATATATATATATATATATATATATATTATATATATATAAAAATAAATATATAAAAAAAACATTTTTTTACAAAAAATAAATAAAAAAAAGGGGGGTTGCCGTCCGGGGCCCTGGAGACCCCTGGGCCCTTTAATAATAATAATAATAAAAAAATATATATATATATATATATATATATATATATATATATATATATATATATATATATATATATTATATTATATTATATATATAAAAATAAAAAATATATAAAAAAAACATTTTTTTACAAAAAATAAATAAAAAAAAGGGGGGTTGCCGTCCGGGGCCCTGGGGACCTCCGGACCCCTAAAAAAAAAAAAAAAAAAAAAAAAAAATTTTTTTTTTTTTTTTTTTTTTAAAGGGGGCCCCCTATTGGGTGGGGCCCCTGGGCTTGAGCCCAGTCAAGGCCAATGGTAAGTCCGGCCCTGAATGGGGGGCATACCCACCGATCAATCTTTTTTTCGTTCAGCCAAGAGGCTGCATGAAAAAAAAGATTACAATACACGTCCAACAAGAACCATCAACGTACTGGTATGTTGCTGGACTATGAATGGTTATACCAGAAAGATGCCTGCAGGTTTTGGTATCATCTTGGTATCATTCTTTTCAGCCAGCGGTCGGCTTTCATGTAAAAGCAGTCCTAGCGGCTAATCAGCCTCTAGACTGCTTTTACATTCAGTGGGAGGGAATGTCTCCCCCCCCCCCCGGATATAAACAGCGCCATTGGGAAATTGGGAAAGCATTTTATCAGACCGATCTTGGTGTGGTCAGATGCTTTGAGGGCAGAGGAAAGATCTAAGGTCTAATAGACCCCATTTTTTTAAAAAAAGAGTACCTGTCACTACCTATTGCTATCATAAAGGATATTTACATTCCCTGAGATAACAATAAAAATTGTAAAAAATAAATAAAATGGAAGGAACAGTTTACAAATAAAATAAAAAAAGCTAAATAAATATATATATATAAAAAAAAGCATCCCTGTCCCCCCCTGCTCTTGCGCAAAGGCGAACGCAAGCGTCGGTCTGGAGTCATATGTAAACAGCAAT
The DNA here is from genome assembly GCF_905171775.1 of Rana temporaria. Taxonomy (NCBI): domain Eukaryota; kingdom Metazoa; phylum Chordata; class Amphibia; order Anura; family Ranidae; genus Rana; species Rana temporaria. The sequence goes on along the minus strand of NC_053493.1, from coordinate 44,145,888 downwards.
TGCACCATGCATGTGAGGTATCATCGCGAAGGCAGATCGAGGGCAGTCATTTTAGCAGTAGACCTCCTCTGTAAATGTAATGTGGTAACCTGTAAAGGCTTTAAAGGCTTTTAAAAATGTATGTAGCTTGTCGCCACTGCGCATTTGTGCGCAATTTTAAAGTATGTCGTGTTTGGTATCCATGTACTCGGCCTAAGGCCCCGTACACACGAGAGGATTATCCGCTGGCAACGGTCCTCTGGCGGATTTTGATCTGATGGTTGTACTGACCATCAGATCGAAATCCGCGCGGAATCCATCCGCGGTGACATGTCGCGCCGTCGCCGCGATGATGACGCGGCGACGCTGGAAGGTAAAGACTTCCCACGCATGCGTCGAATCATTACGACGCATGCGAGGGAGGTGATCGAACGGATTGATCCGGTGAGTCTGTACAGACCACCGGATCAATCCGATGGACAGGATTCCAGCGGATGGATTTCTTAGCATGCTAAGAAATTTTCATCCGCTGGAAATCCATCGGCCCGAAAAAAATCAGCGGATAAATTTATCCGCTGGGCCGTACACACAGGATCTATCCGCTGTAACTGATCTGCGGATAAATACCAGCGGATAGATCCTCTCGTGTGTACGGGGCCTAAGATCATCTTTTTTATTTCATCAATAATTTGGGCAATATAGTGTGTTTTAGTGCTTTAAAATAAAAAAAGGTGTATTTTTTCCCCCAAAAATGCGTTTGAAAAATCGCTGCGCAAATACTGTGTGGAAAAAAAAAATGCAACACCCACCATTTTAATCTGTAGGGCCTTTGCTTTAAAAAAATATATAATGTTTGCGGGGTTCAACTTAACTTAACAAAAAAAAAAAATATGTTTTTATGTAAACAAATAGTGTCAGAAAGGGCTTTGGCCCATATTCTCTCTAAAAATCCGCGGGCTGCGCTTAAGGCACTTACACTCCGCTGTCCCAACTTACAGGAGCAAGTGTTGTATTCCCCAAACACTTGCTCCGTAAGTTGGGACGGCGGAGTGTAAATGCCCCGGCATAGCCTGGCGGATTTCCAAGGGGGCGGCTTGTATTCAAATTAAGCGCGCCCCCGATTCTAATGAACTGCGCATGCGCCGGGCTTCAAAAAGCCCAGTGCGCATGCTCCAGTTCTCGGCGGAAAACGTCAATGACGCCGACGTGTGCGTCATTGACGTAAAGTCGTATTCAAGAACGACTTACGGAAACGACGTACCCGACGAAAAAACACGACGCGGACCCGACGCCATCCGTAACATGGCCTACGTGGGACTTGCGGAAACTTACTCCTCATATAGCAGGAGTAAGTTTCCGCTTACGCAAACGACGTTAGCGACGGTTACGCGACGCAAACTCGTTCGGGAATCGGCGTAGAAGGATCATTTGCATACGCAAATGAGTCCTTCACGTAAATGCCATCTAGCGGCGGCCGGCGTCATTACATTTAAGATCCGCCAGTGTAAGTGACTTACAGATGGCGGATCTTAAGTGTATCTATGCGAAAATGATTCTAAGAATCAGTCGCATAGATACACGGGCCAAAAAAGGGAGATACGATGGAGTATCCTGAGATACTCCATCGTAACTTCTATGAGAATATGGCCCTTTGTCTTTAGAAGTGGTTAGAAGAGCGGGTGATGTATGACGCAAGCTTCTAAATATTGTGCATAAAATGCCAGGACAATTCAAAACCCCCCCAAATGACCCCATTTTGGAAAGTAGACACCCCAAGCTCTTTGCTGAGAGGCATCTCGAGTCCATGGAATATTTTATATTTTGATACAAGTTGCGGGAAAAATATTTATTTATTTATTTATTTTTTTGCGCAAGGTTTTCACTAAATGATATATTGCTCAAACATGCCATGGGCATATGTGGAATTGCACCCCAAAATACATTTTGCTGCTTCTCCTGAGTACGGGGATACCACATGTGTGAGACTTTTTGGGAGCCTAACCGCGTACGGGACCCCAAAAACCAATCACCGCCTTCATGCTTTCTAAGGGTGTAAAATTTTGATTTCACTCCTCACTACCTATCACAGTTTCGAAGGCCATAAAATGCCAAAATAGCACAAAAAAAACCCAAATTACCCCATTTTGGGAAGTAGACACCCCAAGCTATTTGCTGAGAGGCATGTCGAGTCCATGGAATATTTTATATTTTGACACAAGTTGCGGGAATATGACAAACTGATTTTTTTTTGCACAAAGTTGTCACTAAATGATATATGTCAGAAAGTTGGTAACTGCAAGAGGCAGAGAGGCTGTAGGAGACAGCCAGAACGTTGGCTACTGCTAGAGGCAGAGCTGTAGACGCTGAAGGGAAGCCGTCTACGTTGAGGAGTCCGCTGGTCTGGGTGACCAGGATAACATGCAGAAGTACTGCTACAGAGAGCCAGGTGGGCTAGTATTTTCTGTTTAGATTTGATAGAGATGAACCCCCTGCGTGGGAAACCTTTGATTGAACTTTTTATTGCCTTTTTAATAAAAATGGCCTTAAAACATAGTTCCTGACTGGTGTGAATCACTGAAAAAACGCATACCACGAGAGTTAACAACCCCCAATCTTACACCCCGTACTCAGGAGAAGCAGCAGAATGTATTTTGGGGTGCAATTCCACATATAACCATGGCATGTGTGAGCAATATATCATTTAGTGACAACTTTGTGCCAAAAAAATCAGTTTGTCATATTCCCGCAACTTGTATCAAAATATAAAATATTCCATGGACTCGACATCCCTCTCAGCAAATAGCTTGGGGTGTCTACTTTCCAAAATGGGGTCATTTGGGGGGGGGGGGGGGTTGTGCTATTTTGGTATTTTATGGCCTTCGAAACTGTAATAGGTAGTGAGGAGTGAAATCAAAAATTTGCGCCCTTAGAAATGCTGAAGGCGGTGCTTTGTTTTTGAGGCCCCATACGCGGCTAGGCTCCCAAAAAGTCCCAAACATGTGGTATCCCTGTACTCAGGAGAAGCAGCAGAATGTATTTTGGGGTGCAATTCCACATATAACCATGGCATGTGTGAGAAATATATCATTTAGTGACAACTTTTTGTAAAAAAAATATTTTTTTGGTCATTATTCAATCACTTGGGACAAAAAAAAATATTCAATGTACTCAACATGCCTCTCAGCAGTTTCCTTGGGGTGTCTACTTTCCAAAATGGGGTCATTTGGGGGGGTTTTGTACTGCCCTGCCATTTTAGCACCTCAAGAAATGAGATTGGCAGTCATAAAATAAAAGCTGTGTAAATTCCAGAAAATGTACCCTAGTTTGTAGACGCTATAACTTTTGCGAAAACCAGTAAATATACGCTTATTGCGATCTTTTTTACTAAATTTTGGCCTAAATGTTTGATTAAAATTTAGTTTATTCAATATTTTTTACTTTTTGTTATAAGAAAAATCGATTTTTTTCCAAATTTACAGTCTTTTTCCGTTTATATCGCAATAAATAAAAATTGCAGAGGCAATCAAATACCATCAAAAGAAAGCTCTATTTGTGGGAAGAAAAGGACGCAAATTTCGTTTCGGTGCAACATTGCATGACCGCGCAATTACCAGTTAAAGCAGCGCAGTGCCAAATTGTAAAAACACCTTTGGTCCTTTAGCTGCATATTGGTCCGGGGCTTAAGTGGTTAAAGGCTTAAAAAGGCTTTTCAAAATGTATATAGTTTGTCACCGCTGGACATTTGTGCACAATTTTAAAGTATGTCGTGTTTGGTATCCATGAACTTGGCATAAGATCATCTTTGTTATTTTATCAAACATTTGGGCAATATAGTGTGTTTTAGTGTATTAAACTTTAAAAAAGTGTTTTTTTTTTCAACAAAATTGCGTTTGAAAAATCGCTGCGCAAATACTGTGTGAATTTTTTTTGCAACACCCACCATTTTAATCTGCAGGGCCTTTGCTTTAAAAAAATATACAATGTTTGAGGGTTCAAAGTAATTTTCTTGCAAAAAAAAGTTTTTTTCATGTAAACAAAAAGTGTCGGAAAGGCCTTTGTCTTCAAGTGGTTAGAAGAGTGAGTGATGCTTTACATAAGCTTCTAAATGTTGCGCATAAAAAGCCAAGACAGTTCATAACCCCCCCCCCCCCCAAATGACCCCATTTTGGAAAGAAGACACCCCAAGATATTTGGCGATAGGCATGTTGAGTCCATGGAATATTTTATATTTTGCCACAAGTTTCTGGAAAACCACACTTTTTTTTTTTTTGCACAAAGTTGTCACTAAATTATATGTTGCTCTAACATGCCATGGGCATATGTGGCACTACGCCCCAAAATGCTACTGCTTCTCCTGAGTACAGGGATACCACATGTGTGAGACTTTTTGGGAGCCTAGCCGTGTACAAGACCCTGAAAACCAATCACCGCCTTCAGGCTTTCTAATCGCGTAAATGTGATTTTACTCCTCACTACCTATCACAGTTACGGAGGCCCTGAAATGTCCAGATAGCACAAAACTCCCCCAAATTTTAGCCTGCCATTTTAGCACCTCAAGAAATAAGATAGGCAGTCATAAACTAAAAGCTGCGTAAATTCCAGAAAATGTACTCTAGTTTGTAGACGCTATAACTTTTGCGCAAACCAAACAATATACGCTTATTGACATATTTTTTTACCAAAGACATGTGGCTGAATACGTTTTGGCCTAAATGTATGACTAAAATTGGAATTTTGTATTTTTTTTTTATAACAAAAGGTTGAAAATATATATAGGTAGATTCAGGTAGAGTGGATTAAGGCTACGCCGCCGTAAATTAGCTAGGCTAGTAGTGATTTTCAATCAACTTACCTGCTAATCTACTGCGGCGTAGCCTAAAACGAGCGGGCGTAAGGGCGCCTAATTCAAATTACTTGGAGGGGGGCGTGTTGTATGGAAATGAGGCTTGACCTCACGTTTTTTAACGGTCTTTTCTACTGCGCATGCGCCGGGTGCCTACATTTCCCAGTGCGCATTGCGGCTAAGTACGCCGTACGGGCCTATTGATTTCGACGTGTACGTAAACAACGTAACTCCCAATTCGCGGACGACTTGCGCAAACGACGTAAAAAATTCGAACCTCGCGGCGGGAACGGCGGCCATACTTTAACATTGTTATTCCACTTCATAGGTGGAATAACTTTAGGCCGCCTAAGGCCTTATGGAAACGACGTACTTCGACTGCGGCGGGCTCGCGTACGTTCGGGAATCGGCGTACACGCTCATTTACATATTCTACGCCGGCCGCTATGGAAGGCGCCATCTAGCGGCCAGCTGAAAAATTGCAAGCTAAGATAGAACGGCGCAAACCGTCCTATCTTAGCTTGGTTTAAGCGTATCTCTGTTTGAGCATACGCTTAAACAAACGCCGGCGTAGATTCAGAGTTAGGCCGGCTTATCTACTGATAAGCCGGCCTAACTCTTTCTGAATCTACCTAATAGTTTTTTTTCCTAATTTTCGGTATTTTTACGTTAATATCACAAAAAATAAAAATCGTAGAGGCAATCAAATACCATCAAAAGAAATCTCTATTTGTAGGGAAAAAAGGACGCAAATTTTGTTTAGGTATAACATTGCATGACTGTGCAATTACCAGTTAAAGCAGCGCAGTGGCAAATTGTAAAAAGTGCTCTGGTCAGCAGCCAAATCCTCGGGGGCTGAAGTGGTTAATTCTCATTGTATGTGAAGTTTCTCCTTTTTTTTTTTTTGGATTAACCACTTGCTTACTGGGCACTTACAGTACACCCCCTTCCTGCCCAGGCCAATTTTCAGCTTGTAGCGCTGTAGTACTTTGATGCCGCATACGCACAACCGTTTTCCGAGTTGTAAAAAATTACGTGTTTAATGGTCTATAAAAAACAAAGTTTTTTTCAACCCGATCATTAAAACGGCCTTGCCTACACACGATCGTGAAAAAAAAAAAGCTCTAGCAAAGCACGGTGACGTACAACACATACGACGGCACTATAAAGGGGAAGTTCCATGCTGATGGCGCCACCCTTGGGGCTGCTTTTGCTGATTTTGTGTTAGTAAAAGTTTGGCGAGAGAGGATTCGTGCTTTTCAGTCTGTTACAGTGTGATGAATGTGATATCTCCATTACGAACGCTAGTTTTACCAGAACGAGCGATCCCGTCTCATAATTTGCTTCTAAGTATTTTCACGTCGTTAAAGCCCACACACGACCATTTTTTACAACGTTAAAAACGTCAATGTTAAAAACGACGTGAAAAATTAGAGCATGTTCGAAATTTTTAATGCCCATTTTTTACATCGTGAAAAATGCTCTGGAGCCCACACACGATCGTTTTTAATGACATTAAAAAAAAGTCATTTACAACCCGAAAAACGGTCGTGTGTACGCGGCATGAGTGACAATTGCACGCTCATGCAACACTGTACCCATATGAAATTTTTACCATTTTTTTCACACAAAAAAAGGTTTCTTTTGGTGGTATTTAATCACCTCTGTGGTTTTGAATTTTTTTGCTAAACAAACAAAAAAAGACAGACCATTTTGAAAAAAATATTTTTCTTATGCCGCGTACACACGGTCGTTTTTCGTCATGAAAAAAAATGACATTTTTTAAAACGTCATTTAAAATGATCATGTGTGAGCTTCACATCGTTTTTCGGCTTCTGAAAAATTCGAACATGCTGCATTTTTTCATGTCGTTTTTCAAAATGTCGTTTTTCGTGTTGTAAAAAATGATCGTGTGTGGGCTAAAACGACGTTTTAAACCCGCGCATGCCCAGAAGTGAGTTATGAGACGGGAGTGCTCGTTCAGGTAAAACTACCGTTCATAATGGAGTAAGCACATTCATCACGCTGTAACAGACAAAAAAGCGCAAAGCGTCTTTTACTAACAAGGAATCAGCTAAAAGCAGCCCAAAGGCGAATAGAGCTTCCCCTTCAGAGTGCCGTCGTACGTGTTGTACGTCACCGCGCTTTGTTCATTATTTTTTTTAAAACGATGGTGTGTGGGCAACATCGTTTTTAATGATGAAGTTGCAAAAACTTTGTTTTTTTTCATGATGAAAAATGTCATTTTTTTTCATGCCGAAAAACGGTCGTGTGTACGCGGCATTAGTTTCTGTTATAAAATTTTGTAAATAAATAATTTTTCACCTTCATCAATGTGCGTTAATGAGGCTGCACTGATGGACATTGATAAGCTGAACTGATGGGCACCAATAGGCAGCAGTGATGAGCACTGAAAGGCAGCACCGATGAGCACTGATCTGCAGCACTGATGGGCGCTGTTAGGCAGCACTGATGGGCTATGATGAGGTGGCACTGATGAAGCTGCACTGATATGTGGCACTGATGGGCACTGATGGGCAGCACTTATGGGTCCCCCCTTACATCACAGTTTCTTTCAGAGTCCCGGTCCCCACTTACATAAGTCTTCACCATGCGATTCCCCACCCTTTACATCATGAGTCCCCATCTAAGTCTCGTACTTTCCCTGATAAATTTCAGCGGTATGTGCGGATGGCTCCCTCTAGTTTTGATGTCCTCTTGGAGATTGTTCGTGATGACATCCAGCGGCAGGATACGCACCTACGGTTCGCAGTGTCGCCAGAACAGCGCCTTGTGGTGACCCTAAGGTAAGAATGTTTAATCTTCCACTTCAATTGTGTATATAATGTGTTTGTGTGATATGTTTAAAAATTGTTCTTGAAGTGTAGTAGCCCATAGCAACCAATAACCCCTTAAAGATATATTTCATAGGAGTCATCAAATGTGACCAAAGGTTCCAAAAGGACAAGCTTTCCCTTTATCATTTTTTGAAAAAATCGCCATATATGTCTTTAAAAATATATCGATATATATGTAGTATGTATATGTATGCATATATATATATATATATATATATATCTACACACCAGCGGCATATATGAAAAGATAGTATAGTCTCTGTGGTGCAATTGTAGCACATTCAGCCAAAAACTGAAAGGTTGGTGGTTCAAGTCCACCCAGAGACACATCTATCTTTTCAGAATCATATGAAGTGTAGGTAGCACCACAAATAGTTTGTTGCAGGACGTGAACGTGCTAATGTCTATTGCGTTATGTTTTCACTGTTGTAATAAAAAAAATTGACAATACTTAGATTTTTTTTTAGGTTTTTGGCGAGTGGAGAGTCCTTTTCTTCGCTCCATTACCAATTCAGATTGGGGAAATCCACCATCTCTACTTTGGTACCACAGACATGTGAGGCGATATGGAGGAACCTTCAACGCCAGTATCTTCTAGAGCCAACCACAGCAATTTGGAATGAAGCAGCAGAGGGATACTGGAGACACGCCAACTTTCCAAATTGCGTTGGTGCACTAGATGGAAAACATGTCAGAATCAGGAAGCCCTCTGGTAGTGGCTCTTTATTTTACAATTACAAAAAAAAAATTTCCATCATACTAATGGCAATCTGTGATGCCAGCTACAAATTTTTGGCAGTTGACATTGGGGCCTACGGTCAGAACAATGATTCACGTGTGTTCAAGGAGTCTAACCTTGGCAAAGCCCTGTATGCTGGCACATTCCAGATTCCAGGACCCAAACCACTACCGGGTATTGATGGACCTGCCCTGCCTCATGTGATAGTGGCTGATGAGGCCTTTCAAATTGCGGAAAACTTGTTGAAGCCATGCTCAGGGAGAAGATTTAATGCCCAAAGGCGTGTCTTTAATTATAGATTGACACGTGCACGCAGGTATGTGGAATGTGCTTTTGGTATCCTCACTAATAAATGGCGCATACTTACCACCAGCATTCAAGTAAAGCCGGAATCCGTGGACTCTGTCATTAAAGCTTGTGTGGTTCTGCATAATTTTGTAATAAATTTGGAGCCAGCGTCCATCCCCACCATGGAGGAAATAGCAGAGGTTCAACTTTTTGGACTGGAGCCTAACCCAATCAGATCAAGTGTTTCAGTGATGCAGATACGTGAACAGTTTTGCAACTACTTTTCATCAGAGCAAGGTGCATTGCCATGGCAGCATACAATGTAAGTATAATTATTTATTTATAAAAATTATTTTCTGTAATACTTTCAAAATATGAATTATTTTTTTTCATATTCACAGATGAATATTGCAAGAGACAACTGGAAATCCCATACCTGCATTGCTGAAACATCACAATTGTGTCCATTGTATTATAGTTCTATTATGTTTTTGAATAAAACACCACACTGTTAAACTTTAAATTCAAAGCTTTTTTTTTTAAGTAGCAAACGGCTCTTTTCATAAATTAACAAATATAATTTAACATTACAAAAAAAATATAAATATTAAATAACAATATTTATTCTCCAAAGAATAATGGAAACTTAAGGATTTGGGACTCAGAACACATCCCAATGTGGGTGTCCCTATAATGTTAACCAACTAGATCTTTCATTCGGCACCATCCATCCTAAAATCGGCCCCCTGAGTCTGCTTGCTTCGGGTTTAATTTATTGGAACCTGGGACAGACCATATTGACATCACAGATCCACATTTGCGTCACGTTACATTCGGCCACCTCAAGGCAAAGGTATGTGAGGGTCAAAGTTCACACACACCCTCAAGTACTCTTGCATTGAGGTGGCAGACCGTAATGTGACCTGAATGTAGCACAATGACGTTAATATGTTCTGTCTACATGTTCGCAACTAATCAAACCTGCAGCAAGCACACTCAAGGGGTGGATAGTAAGGTGCGGAATGAAAGATGTAGTATAGGGCATAAAAATTAAACATAAACAACTTTTTGGAGTGAAACCCTTACATTCTCCGGTATGTTTGCCCTTTCTCAAAGGTTTCATTGTAAGGTCGGACATATGAGCTATATGGCCAACTTCTGGGTTGCTGTGGAAAGGAGGGTGATGCAGGTGGATACATAGGGGCTTGGGTGGGTGGGGGGTTAAGGAATTCATGAGTAAATTTTATAAGCTGCTGTTTATAAACAGCCTGCTGCTCCTCACTCATCCTCTCCATATAGGGTATTAGGGTCATTAAGAAATCCCTTGAGGGGCTTGGGGGGGGCCTCCAATCATGCCTTCTAATCGAAGAACACGCACATCCAAATGTAAAAATTTGGATGTGCAAATGTTCTCCAATTTTTCAATGCCATCCAGGATGCATTGGAACATTTGATTGTCCTTTCCTTTTTTTGATGAATGGCGAATGGAGGAGCGAAGCCTACTGGTGACTGTAGGTGGTTGATGTTGCGATCCACCCTGCTCAGGTTGAGGGGTCTCTTCAACCAGAATGGCCTCAGGTTGAGCTGTTGGTTCAGCAGGGGGAGGCAAGCTACCCGTATTTGTAGATGTTCTAAAACCAAAAATAAAAGAGAATAAATATATATATATATATATATATATATATATATATATATAGAGAGAGAGAGAGAGAGAGAGAGAGAGAGAGAGAGAGAGAGAGAGAGAGAGGTAGGTAGTGGAAGACACAAGGGGAGAAAGACAGAGAGGAGGAGGGAGAGACAAGTAGAGATGGAGAGAGCTAGAGGGAGAGAGAGAAGGGGAGAGAGAGGGAGAGAGAGAGAAGGAGGGGGAGAGGTAGAGTGAAGGAGACAGGTAGGGAGAGAGAAAGATTAGATTTATTAATTTTAAGATGAATATTTATAACAATATCACTTATGCCCTCAATTCCTGGACCTTTGTCAAAAAAGCCAATCTCTTGGCATGTTTGTAGGTCGTCTTTTTTGCTCCAGATCCACTAGGCAGATTGGATTCTCTGACCCATTTAAAGTAGCTGTCCCGGACAGAACACCATCTCTTCTCGACCAGGTCTCCTGTAAATTATGATACAACATGAGAGTAAAAAACATTCTATAGTATATCTTCTATTTTGAACCTGTTATAAAAAATTTCTTACCAATGGTATCCTGCAATTTATCTGAATAGGAGGCAAAATCAGGGAATAATTTGACATAAATTTCTTCCCACTTTCTCCTTGTACAGGTGTTGTCGTGGTGTTTCTTGTGGGATTTGTCCCACAGAGAAGGCCTCTCTTAGACATACTGGATGACATCCTCTGTGGCAAAGTCCGTAGGGTCAATAAGAAAAGTTTCCTTTGTTTCTTTTGTTTTTTTCTGTAAAAAACGTGGCACTTAGCTAAAATAATGGGGAAGCATTTCAAAATCATTCACACGTCACGTTTAGTTTAGTTTACCTTGCTTGCCACCTTGGCAGGGACAGGGTCTTTGTTTGGCCTCTTTCGCTGTGTTGACTTTTGGGGTGGAGGTGGCTAGTAAAACAAAATCCAAAATTAAATAAAAAATTAGTTGGGGACAAGTGTGGGGACAAGTGGAGGATCCTTACACAATCATACATTCATTGCTGAATATATCAAACAAGACAATACAAAATAATTACCTCAATAGTCGGTGTTTGGGTCAATTCCTATGAAAATAGGATTTGGGTTTCATCTCCCAAGGACGTAGAAGGCTAGGAATTAAATAAAAAAATTAGATTGGGCCCATTTGATCAACATATAAACTTTACAGAGCAAAAAATATACTTAGGCCGGGTACTCACGAGCAAACATGTACGGTGAAACCGGTCCGTCGGACCGTTTTCACCGTACATGCCTGCCAGAGGGCTTCTGTACGATGGTTGTACTAACCATCGTACAGAAGTCCGCGCGTAAACACTACGCGGGGCGTGTCCGCGTCGTCGCCGCGTCGATGACGCGGCGACGTGGGCGGGCCTGCCATTTAAAGGCTTCCACGCATGCGTCGAAGTCATTCGACGCATGCGAGGGACGGCGGGCGCTCGGACATGTACGGTAGGTCTGTACTGACGACTGTACATGTCCGAGCGGGCAGGATTCCAGCGGACGGTTTTAAAACACGTCCAGGAATATTTGCCCGCTGGGAAAAGGCCCGGCGGGCAAATGTTTGCTGGAATTCGGCCCGCTCGCGCCTACACACGACCAAACATGTATGCTAAAACAAGCCCGCGGACCAGTTTCAGCATACATGTTTGGTCGTGTGTACGGGGCCTTACACTCACAGGTGCAGGCTCTGTTAAAATGATGTCAGGTAATTCCGGACTTGGATTCTGAAGATTGAAAACCAAATATTAGAATAAAAGGAACATGAAACATTATATAAAATAGGCTCAACAACATAACATTTTGAAGTTAAACACTTACATCCATGACATGTGTAGAGTGTGCACTTTTTTCACTCGAACTAGCCATGTGGATAAAACCTATAGGAAAATAAAGTTCTAATTAAATATTGGAAACGAAACTGTAGTATAAGGATATACATAAAAGACAAATGTTTTATTAATAGTGAAACTATGTGTTGGAATGGAGACAGCAGGTTCATCAAACAATATATATAATGATTTAAGGGTAAAAAGTTAAGCCTATCCACCTAAACATAGGGGCACCTATGTACATTTTTAAGGGCACATCGGCTGCATAAACATTTGGGGGACACCTGTGGCATGGACATTAGGGGGACACATGTGGCATGTACATTTTTATGGGGAACACCTGCAGCATGAACATTGAGATGGGGACACCTGTGGCATGGGCATAGGGGGACACATGTGGCATGTACATTTTTATGGGGAACACCTGCAGCATGAACATTGAGATAGGGACACCTGTGGCATGGACATTAGGGGGACACATGTGGCATGTACATTTTTATGGGGAACACCTGCAGCATGAACATTGCTATGGGGACACCTGTGGCATGGACATTCATATGGAGACACATGTGTGAACAAGTACATTTTTAGGGGGACACACGTGGCATGGATTTCTTCTAATAAATTTATAAAATGTAGCTGAAATCCAGGGGGTTTTAAAAAAAGGGGGTCTCCAGCTGTTGCCAAACCTAAACCACCTATATTTGCAATACAATGCAGAGTACCAACTGCTGCAGGCATTTTTGCAGCATTATAACACTATTGTATTTGGTTAAATAAGTAGACATACCCATAAAAAGTTTATATGAGGCTAAACTTGCAGCAGAAAAATGCAAAGTTTTCACGAAATCGCCTATATATCAAGCTACTCTGAAATTATAGGGCTATTGGGACAGTATGGTGACTATGCATGGGTTAATGATGACGTAAATTACAAAATGGAAACCAGTACTCACAGATAAAAACTTTACAAGGTGGAGAAAGGTGGCTGCAGTGTCCTTTAGACGTCACTGTTCTTCCTGAGACTTCTGGAAGGAGGAAGTGGGTGGAGTAGGGTGGGTGGTCCTTTTTCCCGTGAAAATGCGCATGCGCAGACGAAAAACGCATACGGTTTATACGTATGGAACCGCACATATGTGCATTTTCCATTGACTTACATGTTAAAAAAAAACGTATGCGTTTGCCATACGGTTTCAAAAACGGCCTCAAAACCGTGGTCGAACACGGTTTTGCGTACTGTTAAAAAACGTTTTGCCAGCAAATCGTACGCACCCGGATGCATCTGAGTGCATACGATTTGCAATGCATTGTCTATGTATGCGTTTTCCCGTACGGGCCCGTACGTTTTCAATACTGAAATCGTATGCGGCTGACGGACGGGAAAATCGTAGTGTGAACCCAGCCTTAGATGGTTTTGGTAAACCTGAAGAGAAACCCATCAGGAAAACTGATAGTGTGTATGGGGCTACAGAAAGGGCTTTGTCTTCAAGTGGTTAGAAGAGTGAGTGATGTGTGACATAAGCGTCTAAATGTTGTGCATAAAATGCCAGGACAATTCAAAACCCCCCCAAATGACCCCATTTTGGAAAGTAGACACCCCAAGCTATTTGCTGAGAGGCATGTCGATGCCATGGAATATTTTATATTTTGACACAAGTTGCGGGAAAGAGAATTTTCTTTTTTTTGCACAAAGTTGTCACTAAATGATATATTGCTCAAACATGCCATGGTTATATGTGGAATTTCACCCCAAAATACATTCTGCTGCTTGCCCTGAGTACGGGGATACCACATGTGTGAGACTTTTTGGGAGCCTAGCCACATACGGGATCCCAAAACCAAGCACGGCCTTCAGGCTTTCTAAGGGTGTCAATTTTTGATTTCACTCCTCACTGCCTATCACAGTTTCGGAGGTCATGGAATGCCCAGATGGCACAAAACCTCCCCAAATTACCCCATTTTGGAAAGTAGACACCCCAACCTATTTGCTGAGAGGTATGGTGAGTATTTTGCACATATTGCTTTTTGTCACAAAGATTTTAAAATTGAAAAAAAAATATAGGATTTTATGCTCACCGTAAAATCTCTTTCTCTGAGTTCATTGACGGACACAGCCTTAATCTTGACTTGGTGGGTATTAGCCTTCCATTAGGAGTTGACTAGGCAGAAACCTATCTAAAAGGTTAACTTATCATACACACCCTATAGCCCCAACCAGGGGGCGGGCCCTATGGGTATAACCCCTCTCTCTGCATCTCGCAGATCAGTTCGTCAAAAAGTAGTACAAACATAAAAAGGAGGGGAGGGTGCTGTGTCCGTCCATGAACTCAGAAAAAGAGATTTTACGGTGAGCATAAAATCCTATTTTCTCTTTCGTTCATGGACGGACACAGCCTTAATCTTGACTTGGTGGGACGTCCCAAAGCAGTGTCAAAATGAGGGGTGGGAACAGCAAAAAATTTAACTTCACCCCAAAACAGAGCGCCTCAACTGAGCAGTTTTTAACTCTAAACAGCTGCCCGAAAAGCCTATGGGACCTTGCGATAGCTGATCCTCTCATAGCGGTAGACGCCAAGGTACGTCTGCTATTCAAATCCCCACGGAGGTAGTGGAGGACGGACCGGAGGGGCCACCTGCCGATCCCCCTGTAGAGATGTTCTCACTAGAGAGTGAGTCGCCAGGGATCGCTGAAAGAAAAACAGCCAGGGCAGATATCTGTCCCTTAACCAATAAGTCAGTGGATTCCACTTCATATCCTCGCAAGAGGCTAAGTAAGCTCTCCAAGTGCGATAATAAATCCTCCTAGAGGTTAACTTCCTAGTCTTCCTTATGGTAGGAATCACAGAATCCGGCAGGCCCCGGTCTCTCAGTACCTGGATTTCAAAAGCCATGCCGCTAAGCCAGTGACTGTAAAGCAGGATGCAGTATGGAACCTTGTAACAGCAGGTCCTCTCTCAGCAGTAGACGCCAAGGGACATCTGCTACTAGCCGCACTAGATCGGCGTACTATGGACGCCGAGGCCAATCCGGAGCAATTAGGATCATAGGAATCTCGTCTGCCTCCACTCTGCGAAGCAGAAGAGGCAGGAGCTTTAGAAGAGGGAAGGCATAGATTAGCCAGTACTGACTCCACGGCGCTACTAACGCGTCTGTCGCGTCCGCCCATGGGTCACCTGACCTGGCCACAAACCTCAATACCTTCCGATTGAGTCGAAACGCCAGGAGATCTATGTCTGGCGTGCCCCCTCTTGGGCAAAGGAGCTGAAAAACACCTCCGGGTGCAGAGACCATTCTTCTTGGTCCAGCATCTGGCAACCCAGGTAGTCCACCTGCCAGTTTTCCACACCTGGAATGTATAAGGCTGACAGTGCCGGTATGCTCCTTTCTGCCCACCTTAGGATGTCAGCGACTTCTGACGCTGCAGCCGAGCTACTTGTTCCTCCTTGATGGTTGACATACGCCACCGCCGTGGCGTTGTCCGACTGGATCCTGACTGGATGCCCTCGTAGCCTCTGAGACCATGTAGAGAGGCACAGCCTGATCGCCTGAAGTTCCAGGACCTTGATCGGCAAATGGGAATCCTCTGGAGACCAGCGACCCTGGGTCGACTGAACCCCCCAGACTCCCCCACCGGTAAGGCTGGCGTCTGTCCTGATGACTATCCAGTGATAAGGAAGGAACGACTTCCCGGACAGAAGTGCCGGTGGGGTCAGCCACCACACCAGGGAGGGCCTGACCAGGTGGCTCACCCGGATCTGATAATCCAGGGATGATGGGCACTAGTCCCATCTGGACAGAATCTGCCTTCTGTAGCACTCGCGTGTGAGATAGCGCCTATGGTACCGCCTCGAAGGAGGCCACCATGAGGCCAGGGACTCACATGCAAAGCGGAGTGACGACCCTTCTGGAATGTCAACTACCGCACCGCAGCCCGAAGATCTGCAACTTTTCCACAGGGAAGCAAACCTTTGCCTCTGAGGAGTTCAGAATCAATCCCAGATACACTAGGCATTGAGTCGTTACGATTACTGACTTCTGAATGTTCAGTAGCCACCCAAGTGTCTGAGGGCCTGAGTTATAGACACGCTCACCTCTAATTCTGAGGCTGAAGCAGCCCTCAGAAGCAGGTCGTCCAAGTAGCCCACGACAGCGATGCCACGTTGTCTTAGTAGGGCGAGAATTGAGGCAATCACCTTGGTGAACACCCTTGGTGCCGATGCCAGGCCAAAGGAGGGAACCACAATTTAATAGTGGTCTTCCCCAACCGCAAGGCGCAGAAGTTTCTGATGCTTTGTGCATATGGGAACATGTAGATAGGCATCCCTGATGTCCATGGATGCCAGAAGGTCCCCCGGCTGGAGGGTAGTAATGACAGAGCGGATTGTTACCCTCCGGAATCCTTGTACCTTCATGAAGCAATTGAGGGCCCAGAGGTCCAGGATAGGACGAACGCCCTCCTTCTTTGGTACAATGAACAGATTCGAGTGAAACCCCTGAAACCGATCCTGTACTAGGATAGGGATAACCAACCCGTGTTGGTGGGCAAGGTAGGAGCTCTATCTTGTACCCTGATGAGACTACCTCGCGAACCCACCGGTCGGGGACCCGAGATATCCACCGGGTTGCGAATTTGCACCTTCATGCGGACGTGGTCTTGTTAACGGTTGTTGGGTTTGCGAAACCAGGGACATCTATGTCCCTGAGCAGGCGCTTTATTGGCCTGTGGTTTGCTACCCGCAGCGCTGGGCGGGCGAAAAAAATGCTAGGGTGCGGTAAAGAAGGGCCCCTGTCGCCAACGTGGCTCCTTCCCCTTATAGGTCTGAGGGAGCAAGGTGCTCTTACCTCCTATGGCATCCTTAATAATGTCATCCAGGCAAGCTCCAAAGAGTCTATCGCCTTTAAAGGGCAGGTCCATTAGGGCTTTCTTGGAAGCTTGGTCCGCCAACCAATTCTTCAACCAGTAGACGGCGTAACAACACAGCCTGAGCAGAGGCTCTGGCCAGCAGAGGAATAGTGTCCAAGGCTGATTCACACACGAATCTTTTTTTTTTTTTTTTTTTTGCCACTTCAGACTTCACCACAGCGAGAGACTTGCTCATGATTTTATTCATAACTCCGTCTCTACATCAGGTTTAGCATCATTTGTGGTGCATTTCTTTTGCAAATTTTTATACTTGTTATTTTTATTTTATTTATTTGTTTATTTTTATATTTTCATCTTTTTTTTTTTTTTTCACCGTTTAGAACTCACTCTTTTATAGTAAGTACGGAATTTTTAAAAGGTTTTATCTGCGTGACAAAGAAATACCCAGCACCCCATCTCCCCCCTCCCCAACTAAATCCCCCCTCCCCCCCCTACCCACCCCCTCCCTTGACCATCCCACGACTCCACTGTAAGAATTCCTTCCCTTAATTGAAAAATGCGTTCCTATTCCTCTCTCAGGTTTTCTGCGAACCTCCAGGACTTTTTAAATTCCATCCAGGGTACCCATATATCCTTTTCCCCTACCTCGTGTTTATAGCTCCCGTATTTTAATTTCTCTCTCCTATAAGTGTCCTCTACGGAGTCGATCCACTCCCACATTTGCGGACTTTTCGCGTCTCTCCATTTAAGGGGAATCAATCGTTTCGCTGCGTTCAATAAATGAGGGATCAGTGAACCCTTGTACTCCTTCTCTGGAATCTCCCCCCCATGAAAGAGAACTACCCATGGGTTATCTTCCACTTCTTTTTTTGTTATTACCTTTATCAGGGCCAAGATTTTTTTCCAATAAGCTTTAATTTTCAGGCAGTCCCACCATAGGTGTGCCATTGTTCCCCTTGACTCACAACCTCTCCAGCATTTCTCTGACTCTCCCCCTCTGAATTTTGCCATTTTATCTGGGGTGGCGTACCACCTCGTCAAACATTTGAAGTTCATCTCGGCAGTTCTTACATCTACTGCCGAGGTGTGAGTCATTTTCAGGATTCTTCCTATGGTCGTTTTCCCCCTTGGGACCCCTAAGTCCGTTTCCCAATTTTGGATGTATTTTAGCGTGTCCAACTCTTCCGTTTTCTGCAAGTAATTATAGATTTTAGATATATTTCCTTTTGAGCTTTCGATGCTACACAATTGTTCCAATAAGGTGTAATCCTCTTGTGACCTCAAAGGGTGTGGTAGGCGCTTGACGAATGACACTAACTGCAAGTATCTCCACTCGTCGAGCGCCCTAATTCCAATCCTATATTTAATATCGTGAAGTGTCCTAATTTTGCCATCTAGTGTTATATCTTTTAACTGTGTTCTATTTGTGATCCAATTTCCCCCTACTTCTTTTGTCCCTGGAATAAAATATTCATTTTCTTTTAAATCAATAAAGGGTGAGTTGAATTCTGTTTTTAATTGTTTGTGAAGTCTATCCCAGATCCTCCATGCATTATGAGTAATTGTGTGTGTTGAAGTGTGTAAGGATCTGTGTTGTGGTGGATTCCAAATTAATCTCCCTAACTGTGCCCTTGCTAATGTGCATTCAATATTTATCCATCTTTTGTCCTGGGATTCTTTAGCCCATTCTATAACCCGTGAGAGAACCGAAGCATTATAATACAATCTGATGTCGGGTACAGCTAAGCCTCCCTTTTTCTTGGCCCGTTTTAGAATTTGAGCAGACACCCTGTGTTTTTTATTATTCCAAATATAGTTCATTATGAGGGAGTTAATTATTTTAATGAATGACGGTGGTAGGTATATTGGGACCATTTGAAACTTGTATAGGATTTTTGGGATGAGAACCATTTTTACTACATTTATCCTCCCGAACCACGAAATTGGACTATTATATATGTTTTTAATTTCACTTTTTATTTCGTTGAGCAGGGGGATAAAATTTATTCTATATATTTTCTTGATGGTATTTGCCAGTTTTATTCCCAAGTATTTTATTTCTTTTTGCCATTTAAAATTATATTTCTTCCGCAGATATTGTTCTTCTTCTTTAAGAATATTGATATTTAAGATCTCCGTCTTTTCTGTATTCATTTTGAAGTTTGACACCTCACCATATTGTTTTAAAGTAGCTATTAACTTCGGGAGAGTGACTCTTGGGCTACTTATATAAAATAAAATGTCGTCTGCGAAGGCGGATAATTTGTGCTCATCTTCTCCAACCTCTATTCCATATATTTCTGGATTTTGTCGGACCATTGCCAGCAGGGGTTCCAATGATAAAACAAAAAGAAGAGGGGACAGGGGACAGCCCTGCCTGGTTCCATTTCTCATCTCGAAGGGTGCGGATAAAGATCCATTGATCTTGATCCTAGCGCAAGGGTGGAAATAGAGCGTTTTGATCCATTTGATCATCCTTGGGCCAATTCCTATACATTCTAGTGTTTGTATCAGGAACTCCCAGTCTACCCTGTCAAACGCTTTCTCAGCGTCTACTGACAGGAATAGACCGGGGGTCCCTCTTTCTTTGATCTGCTCCATGAGAAGAAGTGCCCTGACCCCATTGTCCTTTCCCTCCCTCCCAGGTATGAAACCAACCTGGTCTGGGTGGACAATGGCAGTCATCACCCCCTTCATTCGTTCGGCCAAAATTTTTGCATACAGTTTGGTATCTGCATTCAGGAGTGAGATGGGTCGGAACCCTGAACAATTCGTATTGTCCTTTCCCTCTTTTTTAATGACAGTGATCGTAGCTGTTAATGCCTCTCTGCTCATCTCATAGTCTCGCCCCAACCCATTGAAATATTGACATAGTCTAGGGACTAAGATAGTACTAAACCTTTGTATGTAGGCCGACGTGAAGCCGTCTGGTCCCGGGCTCTTCCCTTTGGGAGTATTTTTTAAGACCTCACTTATCTCTTGTTCAGTAATACGTTCCTCCATTCTTTCTATCTCAGACTCTTCTATCTTCGGTAGATTAGTTTGCCCTAATACTTCCCTGATCTTATCCTGTTTTTCGGCAGGGTCCCTGGTCTTCTGTTGGACATTGTATAGTTTTTCGTAATAGCTTCTGAAAGATTCTGCTATTTTATTTGTCGCGTATACTAAGTCCCCATCCCCATTCCTGATTTTTTCGATAAAATTCCTGGTTTTCTTTTTTCTTATCATTCTGGCCAAGTTTTTACTAGGTTTATTTCCCCAGACATATCTTTCACTCTCTATCCTGTCTATGAAATTCTTAGTTTCTTGCCCGGCAAGTGCTTTATATTCATCCCTTGTTAAGGTTAACTTACGGAGTGTTTCCCTCTTTTGGCCCTGTAATTTATGTTCCTGTTCCAGCCTATATATCTCCTCTTTTAGTGTTTTTAATTTACTCCTTCTTATTTTATTTTTCTTTGCCCCTTCTGCAATAAATATCCCTCTTATATACGCTTTGTGGGCGTCCCACAGGGTTGCTCCTGTGATTCCCTCCTTGTCATTCTCCCAAAAATACCATTCCAATTCTTTCTGTACTCTCTCGACCACAACCTCGTCTCTCAACAGACTTTCATCCAATCTCCATTCAGGTGGAATGCATTTTTGTATGGATGTGCTTATTTTCATGGTTATAGGGGCGTGGTCTGATAGCGTTATGATCTCACAACTTGCTTCGACCACCCTCTCCAAAAGTCTATGGTCTACGAGGACGTAGTCGATCCTCGAGTACGTCCCATGCACAGGGGAAAAAAACGTATAATCTCGTGTCGTGGGGTTAAGGATTCGCCAGACATCCACCATTTGGTTTTGTATCATTTGTTTTTTCAGTAGCTTAAGGTGCTCACCGTTATTCCCCTGAGCCTGGGACGTACTATCGAGGCTCGGGCACATACAGAAGTTAAAGTCCCCCATCAACACCACATGTCCCTCTTCAAAATTTTTTAATTTTCTGAGGATTTTACTAATATATTTAACCGCATTCACATTGGGTGCATACACATTTGCCAGAGTGTAGTCCTCCTCTCCTAGTTTTATTTTCAAGAACAAGAATCTCCCCTCCGGATCATTCAATCTGTCCACCAGTGTGTATCTAACTCCTCTTGCAAATCCTATGGCAACCCCCCGAGATCTCGATGAGACTGTATCTCCATAATACCAGACGGGATATTCAGATGAAAACAGCTTTATATTGGACTCTAAGGTAATGTGGGTCTCTTGTAGGTAGGCAATGTCTACTTTATACTGCGTAAGTTCAGCAAGAATTTTATGTCTCTTAATATGGGAGTTTAATCCTTTTACATTATATGATAAGAACTTAATATCTGTCATTTATCTCTCTTTTTTTTTTATTTTTTTTTTTGAGTTTGAAAAGAATTCTTGTGGAGTCGTTCAGATGGTCCCCCTCCCATTACCCTCCCTTCCCCCACCTCCCTTTTCCCCCCTCCCAATTCCCCATCCCCCCCTCCCTGGCCCACTATTGGCCTGGGAGCCACTGGTAGAAGACTCCCCTGCCTCCCCCCTCCCTCTCCCCAATCCTCCCCTTCCCTCCCCCTCCCATCCCCCTGGCCCGTCCCTGGCCTGGGAGCCGCTCTTGGTTGCCTCCTCGCCTTCACCATCGGCTCCTCCCTTGTGGTGGTGCACCCAAGTGCTCCCCTAGCTGCTCCCCCTCCCCCCTCATCCCCACCCCCCTGTCACCCCCCCACCCTGATCAAGTATGGAAACAATCTACACTAGACTAATCCACCCAATCCGGTAGCTCAGGTACTGTTAAGTCCATTTTATGGCAGAATTCCGTCAATTCTTCCGGGTGTCTTAGTCGAGCGGTTTTACCCCCCTTTATTCCAATGAGGCATGCAGGAAAACCCCATTGGTACTTAATGTTTTGTGCCCGCATTAACTCTAGCAGGGGTTTCAAGTATCTTCTCCTTGCCAACGTTTCTTTCGACAGGTCGGGGAATATTTGGAGCTCAGTCTCTCTATATCTCAGGGCCGGTTTCCCCCTAAGCTTTCCCCAGATTTCCGCTTTGTCCACATAGTTCCTAAATCGCACAATAACATCTCTTGGTCCGTATCTTTCTATCTGTTGGAGATTTCCTATACGGTGTACTCTTTCAATCTTGAGGGGCTTCGCATCTGCTGCTTTCTCTAGCAGGGGGTTAAATATTAAATTCATAATTGCTCTAAGATCTTCCCCCTTTTCTTCTTTAATCGCACGGATTCTGAGGTTCTGCCGCCTGTTGCGATTCTCCTGGTCCTCTATCCGATATGCTGTCATTCTTTGATTGTCACTCATTACCTTAACTTGCTTTTTCAGTAATTTTATTTCCTGGTCCTGTTCTTCCATTCTCCTTTCTGTCGTTTCTACTCTTTCCAGCAGCCCACCTAGATCTAATCTTATTCTGTTAATTTCGGTTTTTATAAGGTTTTCCATCCTTAATAGCATGGTATTCATCTCTGCCTTCGTGGGGGGTTGTGTGTCTTGAGCTTGCTCTACAGGTTTACTTTGTTCGCTTTCTATTGTCGTTTCTCCTCTGGAGCTCTCGGCACTGCTCTCCCCCTTTCTTGTCTCACTCTTCTTTTTTTCATTTTTTTTTACTAAACCTGGGCTTTTAAGACTCCCTTCTTGGGTCATATATTGCTGTATTGAAGTATTTCCTGGATTGTTTTTAGGTGTTTTGGTGGTTACACCCCTCGTTGATCTATTCATTATGCTTTTGTTGGTGGGTCTGATTCTCTTCCCCAGTTTGAAGGAGTTTTAACGAATTACTGTTTATTTATTATCCTTTTCTCTTTTTTTTTCTGCTCTGCCTTGTTCAGACCCCTACTTCAAGGCCTGAGTATTTTTCTCTTTCTTCCCCTTTTTTCTCTTTTTTTTTTCCTGTCCCCCTTCCTTTCCTTTTTCTTTCCCCTCTTTTCCCTTCCTTTTTCTTCCCTTCGTCACAGTAATCTAGCCTTATTGTCTATCTCAGGCTCTATGGCAGTGAGGGCGTACGGCGTACCAGGTGTTGGCTGAACTGACTTAACAGTGGAGAAATTTATACAGAAAAAGAGGGTACATCTCGTAACCATTTGATCCTGTTTTCCTGGGAAATGGTATTGGTTTCCCCTCTGTTTCACCGTTCATCGTCAACTTTTAAACCGGGCTGTTACACCTGCGGGATCTATCCTTCCAGTAGAGGGTGCTCACTATGCATGTGGTTTTGTTGCGGTTTATCAAATGTATAAAGTGAACAAAGTATCTGGAGAATACAGTGATGCTTCTGTTCGGTTTTTCCTTATTGCTCAAAAAAAAAAAAAAAAAAAAAGAAAAAATGGGCCTGAGCCTTCCTGTGTGTCTTCAGACTATTTTTAATCTCGTGAGGTAGAGGGCCCCCCTCCGCTAGTGTTCATAGGGCAAAAGATAAGTTTATATGTAGAGAAAAAGAGTCTCATCAGACCTCTTTACTGGTCCCTGTAGCAAGGACACCAGAGTTTTACTCAAATCTCTCAATCACTTGCCGTTCGTCGGGTATGTCAAAAAGGTGTTAAATATAGAAAAGGCTACCTCCCAAATGGGAATAATCCTGCAACTTGTAATCTGCAGAACACTGCACAGAGTTCATTCCTAGAGCTGAGCATTTAAAAGGTACATCCGCTTGAAAACATAGAAGCGGAAGGGGGTGGGGTGGTGGGCTCCCAGGGGGGGGAGGGGGGGGGGGGGAGGGATAGCACCCCTCCTCCACTCGGCTCAACTAAGCGTCTCGTCCAGCCTCCGGATCCCTCTACTGTTATATCACTGCCCCCAGTTGTTTTACAGCAAACAAAAACACAAACCACAGAGAAAAAAAAACAAAAAAAAAAAGAGAACAACTAAATAAAGCAACCAGAGAAAGATATTGTATCCTTCCTGCTCTTTCAGCATATCATGCCTGGGTTAGATCAACGGCTAGACCCCAGAGTGTCCCACACCTGAAATCATCCCAAGATTAGACATGACAGTAGGCAGAAAAATTCATTCATAAGCTCATTACAAGGGGGTAGTGAGAATAGGGAGGGGGGGGGGGGGCAAGGAGCCCGACCCCACTCGGCTCAACTGAGCGCCTCACCAATCCCCCAGTTCATCTCGCCGAACACCGCTGGACTATGCCGCTCCGTGGGGGGGAAGCCTTGATGTAGCCCCGGCTGATAATGTCACTGTGCTCCGCTTGGCCGTCCCATGTGATACATACAGTTCACTTGGGGATCGTGGGGCGCTCTGGTCAATCTCCGCGTTGTCGGGTCTTTGCGAGGGGATAAGTCTCCCGCACGGTCCTCCGATTAATCAGCCTCTCACGCTGATGACCGTCGGTCCGTTGATGGGATCGTCAGAGACTCGGCGCGGCAGACGCCGCTAGCAGCCATGGAGCAATCGGCACCTCCCACCCTCAAGGCGTCACGTCACGTCCTCATCACCTCATGTGGCTCCACACACGAATCTTAAACCCTGTACCAGTTGTTGCGCTAGGGCTACCTCGTGGGTGGAAGCGTGATGTGTTTGTAACCCAATGAGCAGTAACTTTGCCCACTCCGTGAGTGTCTGGGACACCAGTGCCCCAACTATAGTTGGGCGTACCGCTGAACCTACTACAGTGTGTAGGTTACAGGATATCGACTCTGCCTTCTTGTCCGCCGGGTCCTTGAAGGCAGGAGCCCCCTCCACCGGAAGGGTAGTAAGCTTGTTTAGTCTGGACACAGGAGGGTCCACTATGGGGGACAAGGTCCGTTTCTTTAAGAAACCCTCCTCCAGAGGGTAACGTACCGCTAGGTTTTTAGGTACATAAAAGGTCCTTTGTGGTCTGTCCCATTCCTTGTATAAAAGTTTGTCTAAATAAGACACACAAGGAAACACCTTAGCAGTGCGGGTCGCCTTACGGAACCCAAAGGGGACCGGCGCTTCTGTTGCTTCTACAGACCCCTCTATCTTTAGGGTATCTCGCACTGCGTTGATAAGGTCACTCACCAGAGCCTTCTGGTGAGCTGACCTGGGTCCAGAGTCATCCTCACTGTCTGGCCGCTCTAGGTCTGCACCGTCAGATACCTCAGAGTCAGGGTCCCGAGTGGTAGCTAGACCTGGCTCCATATCTGATTTGTCCCCAGAAGATGGCGGGGGGAGGGAGCACTTTCTAGCCCCCGTTCTTCCACACGCTGATTCCACCTTGGCAATGAAGGCCTCTAGGATTGCCGACCTAGCGTCCACCATACATCGGGTACAGGGGCATCAATTGCCAGCTCAGGTGTTTCAGGGAAAGAAACGTCTGTTTCTGACGCCATGTTGCCCACACGGTTTTCAAGCAAGGTGGACAACCCACCCTCCTAACTGCAGCAGAGATGAGGGGTACCCCCCAGAGGACTCACCACCCTGGAACCAGCAGTGCAGTGCCGTTTAGCTGAGCTGCTTCTTGTCCGCTGAATATAACTGTCAGTCTGCTGAACGGCTGCTATCTACAAGGCTGTTGTCCTTATCAGCTTGTTTGCTAGTCAGCAGCGTGTGTCTTTGAGGCCCCAAAGCATGGCCACCAGTGCTGTAATACTTGAATGGGCTACAAAAAAATGGCCGCCGAGCGGGACCTAGAGGCCCCAGTTTCATGGGGAGACGCTGCTGGAGGAAAGCCGTTCTAAGCGTCCTTCTTGGGGCGCATCACGCAGGCCGCTGAGCAGCCAGGAGACGCGGTACAGCCCCACCTTGGGCGCCGTGTGAGCAACACCTCCAGCGCTGGGCGGCTACAAAATAATGGCCGCCGTAGTGCATATAGACCCCTGAAGTATGGCCGCCGAGCTCTGAATAGAGGCTACAAAAAAAATGGCCGCCAGGTATACAAACAATCCAGCATGGTACAAACACACAGCAGCAGAATCTCTTATGCAGCTCTCTACATTGAAAGAGTGAAGCAGCAGCTGACAACATGGACACAGGTAAGCAATATCTATGCACTTATACTTTATATTGGTTCTCAGGTGGGGCTCCCCAGGGCAACCCCCACCTCAGCAGTCTAGGAAGGAGGGAAGGGGAAGGAGGGGAGAAGGGAAAAATATAGCCCTTTACTCACCTCTCCAGGGATGCCCAGCTCTGTTTTCTTGCCGAAGCAAGGTAGTAGTACTTACCCTCCTGTGGTTTTATGCTGGAAGCATCCTGGACAGTGCATCTTCCGCATGGTAACGGAACGTCCATGAACGAAAGAGAAAAAATTTCTTTCTTAATTTTCACAAATAAATGAGCGCTGTAAAATACTCACCATGCCTCTCAGCAAATAGGTTGGGGTGTCTACTTTCCAAAATAGGGTCATTTGGGGGGGGGGGGGGGGTTGTGTCATCTGGGCATTCCATGGCCTCCGAAACTGTGATAGGCAGTGAGGAGTGAAATCAAAAATTTACACCCTTAGAAAGCCTGAAGGCGGTGCTTGGTTTTCGGGGTCCCGTATGCGGCTAGGCTCCCAAAAAGTCTCACACATGTGGTATCCCCGTACTCAGGAGAAGCAGCAGAATGTATTTTGGGGTGCAATTCCACATATAACCATGGCATGTGTGAGCAATATATCATTTAGTTACAACTTTTTGTAAATTTTAATTTTTTTTTGTCATTATTCAATCACTTGGTACAAAAAAATGTAATATTCAGTGGGCTCAACATGCCCCTCAGCAATTTCCTTGGGGTGTCTATCTTCCAAAATGGGGTCATTTGGGGGGGGGGGGGGGTTTGAACTGCCCTGCCATTTTAGCACCTCAAAAAATTAGATAGGCAGTCTTAAACTAAAAGCTGTGTAAATTCCAAAAAATGTACCCTAGTTTCTAGACGCTATAACTTTTGCGCAAACCAATAAAAATACGCTTATTGTCATTTTTTTTACTAAAGACATGGGCCAGATTCTCAAAGGCGTTACGACGGCGCAACACCATTAGCGCCGTCGTAACTCCTCATCTGGCCCCGGGTATCTATGCGACTGATTCTTAGAATCAGTTGCGCATAGATAACCATTAGATCTGACATGCGTAAGGCTGTTACGCTGTCAGATCTTAAAAGTAATTTTTTTTCCCGCCGCTAGGTGTCGCATCGCCGTTTTCCCCGTCGTCTATGCAAATGAGGTAAGTACACGAGATTCCCGAACCTACGCGCGTCCGACGCTGAGAATTTACGTTGTTTCCATAGCGTACGCGACGCGTAAGGTTGCCCCTGCTATTAGCAGGGGCAACCAATGTTAACTATGGCCGTCGTTCCCGCGTCAAATTTTTAAAAAAATACGTCGTTTGCGTAAGACGTCCGTGAATGGCGCTGGACGCCATTTACGTAAACGTCTAAGCAAATGACGTCGGGGCGACGTCATTTAGCGCAATGCACGTCGGGTAATTTACCCGACGGAGCATGCGCAGTACGCTCGGAGCGGGAGCGCGCCTAATTTAAATGGTGCCCGCCCCATTTGAATTGGGCGGGCTTGCGCCGAGCGAATTAACGATACACCGCTGCAAGTTTACAGGTAAGTGTTCTGAGAATCAGGATGTAAACCTGTAAACCTGCGGCGGTGTAGCGTACAGCACATACATTACGCTGCCCAGGAGCAACGTTAATGTATGAGAATCCGCCCATGTGGCTGAATACATTTTGGCCTAAATGTATGACTAAAATTTAGTTTGTTTGATTTTTCTTATAACAAAAAGTAGAAAATATATTTTTTTTGTTCAAAATATTCGGTCTTTTTCCATTTATAGCGCAAAAATTAAAAATTGCAGAGGCAATCAAATACCATCAAAAGAAAGCTCTATTTGTGGGAAAAAAAGGACGCAAATTGTGTTTGGGTACAACATTGTATGACCGCGCAATTAAAAGTTAAAGCAGCGCAGTGCCAAATTGAAAAAACACCTCTGGTCTTTAGGCTAACAAATGGTCCGGGGATAAAAAGTAATGAGGTAAGCCCCAACAAAGCATACCTGCTCTTAAATTATCCACTGCTATACAGTATATGGAAAAAAGTTTTGGGAGCAACTGTGCTAATAAAATACTAATTCAATGTGATGGTACTCCTAAGGAATACTAATGTGAAAAAATTAAGCTGCACCTTACTGTATACGGTGGAACAGTGATAGCATAAGGAAAAAAACAAGATGCGCTAAATACATACAAAATATAATACCATAACAACATGTAACAAATCAATGTCCATAAGTGAAGGTGAGGAAATGTGAAAAATAAAAAGTCCTTGGAGGGACGGCAAAGCTTCTATCCACCCGTGTAGTGAAAAAAGAAGATGAACCTAATGATCCACAAATAAGTCCAAGGTTAAGAGGTGACTATCCCGAAGCAGTGATGCACCACCAAGAGCGAATATAGCCTCTTACCGGATATCCGGCGGTCTCTTAACTAAAAGAGGACCCCAGAAAGCATGTCAAAGATGAACCGTTGAAAATCAGAGTGCAGGTGGGCTGAGCTGGAAACCAATCTTTATCTCATTCCAGTGCTTGCGAACTCGATTACCAGGTAACATGGAAAAACATATGGGAACCGCAATAGTGTAAAACCATAGATGCGTTTATTTTAAAAGAAGTCAAAAACACACTTACATTAAAACAATGGTAAAAGGGCATGTCTATTGGAGCTCCGGCCGGAAGCTGACCAAAAAAAACCCCGTTCAGATGGTGAAGAAGTCGTGCAAGTATACGGGGGGTGATCCGATGCAGCACTCGTTCCGCCCGACCGGTTTCGCGATAAATCGCTTCCTCTGGGGCACGGGTGACACACCGGCATAACCCCCCTTAAATAACAGTCCCAATTATGGGATAAAACAGCGCCACGGGCGCGCATGCGCACTGACAGCGCAGACCAAGCCTCGATCTGGGCCATCAGTGAAGCACAATGATAAATAGTACCCCGCGGGCTGATTATAACTAAAAATACATGGACCCACATGCAGAGCGCCACAGGGCTGGTGGACCAAGCGGGGGGCAACACGGGGGATCAATTATGAACCCCCGTGTGCCGGCATCCAGGTCCGGTGTGTATCGCCCTGGAACGCACATGCGATACTTCCGCATGACGTCATCGCGCACGCCGACGTCACACGTCGGCGTGAGGCCACGCCTGCTAGAAGCCAGTGACATTGTGGGCCAATAGAATGCAGCCCAGTGCAGATCAAGCCTCCGTTTGAGATAGGAAGGACATAACCACGCACTGGGTGCAACGATTGGACGAGAGCGCCTCACTACAGGAGGCGCAGAGGCCCAAAATAAAAATAAAAAAGAAACGTAAACAAAAGTCATGTCTGGGTGACATTAAGGGGTGAAACCAGGTGTGAATCCCGGATCGACCACTTAGGTCCCCGCACTACACGTGTTATTTTTAATTTTAAAAACAAATAAAAGACAAATCTGCATTCAAGGTCCCTTACTATGCAGGCTTATATACATTTGCAAAAAACATTCTTACATTGAGTAACTTAGAATACACCCTATATTCCATTTAAAATTTAAATCATATAAATAGATATATATCAGAACTTCTCCTAGTGCAAAAACACTACAATAACTTACTATAGCAGTATGTATCAACGGCATAAAAAGAGCGATATATGACAGTATATAATAATGGAATCGGGTAAATATTTTGGTAAAAAGAATGACGCTTCTTATATTATTAATAAATATCTTACCCTATCAAAATTAAAAGGGAAAAAATTGCTAAGAATTATTAAAAAAGGCATTAATATCTGTGTCGATATTAAAGGGGTGGTTCCCCCTAAAACACATTTCTAACAATAGATTCGTAAGACCCGTTACACTGCGGGTAGGCTGGCTTTTTTTTTTTTTTTTTTTTAGTACATACCTCGATCTCGGCGTTTCGTCCCTTGTCAGTGGGCGTTCCTAGTTGATTGACGTTCCTCGGACGGGCGCATACGTGACGTCACGACTTTCCGGAAGAAGCCGAACGTCGCTGCGCAGGCGCCGAATAGAGCCGACTCTATACGGCGCCTGCGCAATGACGTTCGGCTTCTGTCGGAAAGTCGTGACGTCACGTATGCGCCCGTCCGAGGAACGTCAATCAACTAGGAACGCCCACCGCCAAGGGACGAGACGGCGAGATCTCGGTATGTACGAAAAAAAAAAAAAAAAGCCAGCCTACCCGCAGTGTAACGGGTCTTACGAATCTATTGTTAGAAATTTGTTTTAAGCCCGAACGGCGTGTAGGTTTTGACACGGTGGATCCACGCCATTTCTTGTCTGGAAATTTCCCGGACAAGGTTACTGCCCCTCCAATGGGGGCGATATTTGTCGATCCTGACAAATAGGGTCTTAGAAGGATCCCTATTGTGCTTCAAATCGAAGTGCCTTGATACTGAGTGCTTGTCAAACCCACTCCTAATTTTGGAAATGTGTTCGTTGAGCCTAACGGATAGTGCCCTCTTAGTGCGGCCAATGTACTGAAGCCCGCAAGGGCACTGGATGAGGTATATAACCCCTTTTGTAGAGCAGGTAATAAAGGGCTCAATGTCAAACCGTTGTTGGGTTGCTGAGGACTGGAAGGAACACAGTCTCCTATCCCTACAGCTGTTCAAAGAACAGACTTGGCAGCGTTTACACCTATAATAACCAGTCAAATTTTCCAAAAAGGTCCTAGCAGCCTTTGGTCCCCAAGTTGGAGCCTTATACAGTATATGCTCCAACTTGGGGACTCTCAAAAAGATGCATTAGGACCGCACTATAGAGGAGCTTTGGTGAGACAGTGTGGCTTCCAAATATATTTGTAAATATGTGCAACTAAACCCTCTGTTTTTAATGTGAGCTGTTAAATAGGGTAAATTTGTTTTTAAGCAGGCTAGCTGGTAAGTGTGCTGGGAAATATTTGTTTGTGAAGTGCACCTTACTTTAAAGGCTAGTTATAATTTGGGGTGGTTGCCATTTTTTTTAAGCTTGTTTGCTGGATTTAAAGTGGGGAAACAATGTCCCCCTTAAGCTGACTTTGTGCTTTTGCTGGGATCCTAATGTGTCCCTGCACCCTTAAGGAGGGGTGGGCTCCTTCCAGGCATGCCAACCCTTAATTTATCCACTGCATATATACTCTAGTCTCTAGCTTGTTGACTCTCAAAAATATGAGTTAGGACTGCACTATACAGAGGAGCCTTGGCGAGGCAGTGCGGCTTTCACATATATTTACAAATGTGTACAATTAAACGCTATGGCCCAGATTCACAGAGTGTGGGCGCACATTAGAGTAACCACTGTACGCTACGCCAACGCAGCGTAGAGAGGCAAGCATGGAATTCAGCAAGCCAGTGCTCCCAACGCTGCGCCAGGTTTCGAAGGCGTACGCCGGCGTAGGTGGAAGTGGGCGTGACCCATGCATTGAGGCGTGACCCCATGCAAATGATGGGCCGAGCGCCCGAGCAGGTACGTATCACGAACTGCGCATGCACCGTGACGTGGACGCATCCCTCTGCGCCTGCTCACAACCACGTCGGAACAATTGCCTAAACTACGCCGGATCACTGCGTATGGCGTGAACGTAACCTACGCCCAGCCAGACACACGTCAAACTTAAAATACGCTGGCTTGTGTTCCCTGGTGCAGACCTTTGCATGTCTGCTGCTGGGTTGCACCTCCTTTTATGGGGAATAACTTTACGCCAGACGTACAACTTACGCGCACCTCGCGTAGCCTGTGTCGGGAGCGCACGTACGTTCGCGAATCGCTGTATTTCCCACATTTGCATATTTGAATGGCTAATCAATGGGAGCGCCACCATGCGTCCAGCCTAAATGTGCGCCCATCCTACGCCCGGCGTAGGCAAGTTACGTCGGCGGGGTAAAGCCTGTTTTTAGGCGTATCTTAGTTTGTGGGTCTGGCGCACAGATACGACGGCGCACATTTGCACTTACGTCGGCGTACCTTGTTCTACGACGGCGTAAGTGCTTTGTGAATCTGGGCCTATGTTTTTATTATGATTGGTTAGGGTAAAAAAAAAAATTCAGGCTAGCTGGTAAGTATGCTGGGAAATGTTTTGTTTGTTTGCAATTTAAGGAGTAATTTGAATTCAGACTGTCGAAAAAAATAAAATATACAAAAACATCATTGTATAATTTTGGCTATCTCAAGAAGAACACATACAGTAGCTTCCACAAACCTAGAAAACATTTCTGACAATACAGTGTGGTCCTACAGAAAGACATTGCCTGGGAACAAGATCACACAAAAATCTTTCCATTAACTTTCGGAATGGTGCACCTCTTTTGCCTAGTGGCATGCAAGTAAATTGATAGAAACCAGAGGCGTAACTCAAACCTTCAGGGCCCCGGTGCCCCCCTGACCTCCCCTCACATCACGGTCTACAGCGTTCCCCCTCACATCACTGTCCACAGCGTTCCCCCTCACATCACGGTCTACAGCATTCCCCCTCACAATACGGTCTACAGCGTTCCCCCTCACATCACTGTCTGCAGCGTTCCCCCTCACATCACTGTCCACAGCGTTCCCCCTCACATCACTGTCCACAGCGTTCCCCCTCACATCACGGTCTACAGCATTCCCCCTCACATCACGGTCTACAGCGTTCCCCCTCACATCACTGTCCACAGCGTTCCCCCTCACATCACGGTCTACAGCCTTCCCCCTCACATTACTATCTGCAGCGTTCCCCCTCACATCACTATCTGCAACGTTCCCCCTCACATCACTGTCCGCAGCGTTCCCCCTCACATCACTGTCTACAGCGTTCCCCCTCACTTCACTGTCTACAGCGTTTCCCCTCACTTCACTGTCTACAGCGTTCCCCCTCACTTCACTGTCTACAGCGTTCCCCCTCACACCCCTTTCCGCAACGTTCCCCCTCATATCACTGTCCGCAACGTTCCCCCTCACATCACTGTCCACAACGTTCCCCCTCACAACACTGTCCACAACGTTCCCCCTCATATCACTGTCTGCAGCGTTCCCCCTCACATCACTGTCTACAGTGTTCCCCCTCACATCACTGTCTACAGCAGTGGTTCTCAACCTTTCTAGAGCCGTGACCCCTTAATAAAATATCCCCAGTTGTGGGACCCCTAACAGTAAAATTTTTGTAGCGTGGGTTGTCAGGGTACCCAAGGCAAGAAAAGTAATTTGCACCCCTAACCCACAGACATTTAGAGTTCCCCGAGTCCCTTCCACTCATACAATATTAAAACCCCTTATGGTACATTTTGGGATGTACCACTATTTTTGTTCTCCTTTCTTTTCCTTTTATCTCTCTCTATGCAAATTATTTCTTGCCCATCCCTCTCTCTAGCCTTCTTTCTTGTGCTTTCTCATATACTGTCTCTCCCTTTTGCTTTGTTCCTCCCCCTCTTTTTCTCTTCTCTTCCATGTATTCTCTATTTTTATCCTTTCTCCTTTTGGGGAAATGGGATGAGTGGCAGTGCTGGCAAGGAGTTGGGATGAGTGGCAGTGCTGGGGGGGGTTCTGATCAGCCAACTTAGGTGCTCTTGATCAAGGTCATCTGCTGATCTGAGAACTGTAGAGGGGACTTTTAATGGAAACTCTAATCACAGGTAGTGTTACTCACGGTGTCTCCAACTGTGTGGTGTCTCGTAGCAGTGACACCTATCCCAAAATCAGGACATATGGTCTCCTCCAGCACCATTTAGCTGACCTCTAGTCTCTGCCCCCTAGCCATGCCGTGAACTGAATGAGCGACTGCGAAAAGGCTAAGGGTGCGGCTGCGGCCTTCAGAAACAGCCCAGCCGAGCGGCTGGGAGAGCAGAGTGGGCTTCAGGAACAGCCCAGGATTTGGTGACCCCTGACAAATCATCATTTGACCCCCGAGGGGGTCCCGACCCACAGGTTGAGAACCACTGGTCTACAGCGTTCCCCCTCACATCACTGTCTACAGTGTTCCCCCTCACATCACTGTCTACAGTGTTCCCCCTCACATCACTGTCTACAGTGTTCCCCCTCACATCACTGTCTACAGTGTTCCCCCTCACATCACTGTCTACAGTGTTCCCCCTCACATCACTGTCTACAGCGTCCCCCCTCACATCACTGTCTACACATTCCCCCTCACATCACTATCTGCAGCGTTCCCCCTCACATCACTATCTGCAACGTTCCCCCTCACATCACTGTCCGCAGCGTTCCCCCTCACATCACTGTCTACAGCGTTCCCCCTCACTTCACTGTCTACAGTGTTCCCCCTCACTTCACTGTCTACAGCGTTCCCCCTCACATCACTGTCTACAGCGTTCCCCTTCACTTCACTGTCTACAGCGTTCCCCCTCACTTCACTGTCTACAGCGTTCCCCCTCACATCACTGTCTACAGCGTTCCCCTTCACTTCACTGTCTACAGCGTTCCCCCTCACTTCACTGTCTACAGCGTTCCCCCTCACACCCCTTTCCGCAACGTTCCCCCTCATATCACTGTCCACAACGTTCCCCCTCATATCACTGTCTGCAGCGTTCCCCTTCACTTCACTGTCTACAGCGTTCCCCCTCACTTCACTGTCTACAGCGTTCCCCCTCACACCCCTTTCCGCAACGTTCCCCCTCATATCACTGTCCACAACGTTCCCCCTCACAACACTGTCCACAACGTTCCCCCTCACATCACTGTCTACAGTGTTCCCCCTCACATCACTGTCTACAGTGTTCCCCCTCACATCACTTTCTACAGTGTTCCCCCTCACATCACTGTCTACAGTGTTCCCCCTCACATCACTGTCTACAGTGTTCCCCCTCACATCATTGTCTACAGTGTTCCCCCTCACATCACTATCTGCAGCGTTCCCCCTCATATCACTATCTGCAACGTTCCCCCTCACATCACTGTCTACAGTGTTCCCCCTCACATCACTTTCTACAGTGTTCCCCCTCACATCACTGTCTACAGTGTTCCCCCTCACATCATTGTCTACAGCGTTCCCCCTCACATCACTGTCTACAGCAGGGATAAGCAATTAACGGACCTCCAGCTGTTGCCAAACTACAAGTCCCATCATGCCTCTGCCTCTGGGTGTCATACTTGATGCTGTCAGAGTCTCGCTATGCCTCATGGGACTTGTAGTTTGGCAACAGCTGGAGGTCCGCTAATTGCATATCCCTGGTCTACAGCGTTCCCCCTCACATCACTGTCCGCAACGTTCCCCCTCACATCACTGTCTGCAACGTTCCCCCTTACTGATGCTCCGAATTAGAAAATTAGAATTTCGGAAATTCTAAAATTCTAATATTCGGAATATTGAAATTTCAGAAATTCGAAATTCCAAAAATGGAAATTCTAAAATTCTAAAAATTTAAATTCTAAAATTCGAAATTTGGAAATTCAAAAATTTGAAATTAGTATATTTGAAGTTAGGAAATTTGAAATTCCAAAATTCGGAAATTTGAAAATCGGAAATTCGAAATTAGGAAATTCAAGGTTAGGAAATTCAAAATTTTGAAAAATTTGAATTCCGGAATATCAAAATTTCTGAAATTCAAATTTCAAAATGTCAGAAATTCGAATTTTCGGAAATTCAAAAATTAGAAATTCGGTTCAGTTTTGTTCAATGATTCAAGTGTGATTCAGGCAGTGGCGACCTGTCTATACATGTGCCCGGCTCCTAATCTACATGCGGGGCACCGGACGCATGGATTTCAGTGTTTTTTTTTTTCCGAAGCACATGATTAACCACTTGGTAACCGCCCTAAATACGGCTACAAGGCGGCTCCCTTACTCTGGGAGGGCGTCAATATACGTCCTCCCGGAGAATCAGATTTGCGTGCACACGCGATCACCGTCGCTCGCCGGGTCCACGGGACCCGCAGCAACAAGGATCGCGGTAAGGAGCCAATGGAAGCGGCTCCTTACCACGTGATCGCGCCGTCCAATGACGGCGCGATCACTTGTAAACAAACCGGCGTCATGTAATGACGCCGGTTCCTCCCTCTCCTCTCTGTACGGTCCGTTCGGTACAGTGTGAGAGGAAAGGGGGGAGCGGGTGGCAGCAGCAGCAGCACTGTGGGCTGGATCTGTGACAATTGCAGTCACAGAGCAGCCATCCCTCCCTGCGCAATTCTCTGCAATAACACCAATACTCTGCAATACCCCCCAGACTCTGCAATACCCCCAATACTCTGCAATACCCCCCACACTCTGCAATACCCCCCACACTCTGCAATACCCCCCATACTCTGCAATACCCCCCCCCATACTCTGCAATACCCCCCCCCATACTCTGCAATACCCCCCCCCCATACTCTGCAATACCCCCCCCATACTCTGCAATACCCCCCATACTCTGCAATACCCCCCATACTCCGCAATACCCCCCATACTCCAATACCTTGCAATACGTCGCCTATGGGGATTTTTAAGTAGTGAAGTTTGGCACCATTCCACGAGCGTGTGCAATTTTGAAGGGTGACATGTTGGGTATCTATTTACTTGGCGTATCTTCATCTTTCATACTATGCAAAAACATTGGGCTAACTTTACTGTTTTTTTTTTTTAAGCACAATTTTTTTTTTTTAAAACACGCGTTCAAAAAATTGCTGTGAAAATACCGTGCAAGATAAAAAGTTGCAACAACCGCCATTGTATTCTCTAGGGTCTTTGAAAAAAAAAGCATATATAATGTTTTGGGGTTCTATGTAAGTTTTTAGCAAATAAATGATGATTTTTAGGCCCCGTACAGACAACCGAACATGTCTGCTGAAACAGGTCCGCGGACCAGTTTCAGCAGACATGTTCGGTCGTCTGTACAGCCGAGCGGACAGGATTCCAGCGTACATTTGCCCGCCGGGCCTTTTTCTAGCGGGCAAATATTTACAAACTTGTTTAGAAACAGCCCGCTGGAATCCTGTCCGTCGGACATGTTCGGTCGTCTGTACAGACCTA
This sequence comes from Rana temporaria, assembly GCF_905171775.1. NCBI lineage: Eukaryota > Metazoa > Chordata > Amphibia > Anura > Ranidae > Rana > Rana temporaria. The sequence continues at coordinate 44,108,943 of NC_053493.1, read as the reverse complement.
CCGTACATGTCCGAGCGGCCGCCATCCCTCGAATGCGTCGATTGACTTCGACGCATGCGTGGAAGCATTGAACTGGCAGGGCCGCGCACGTCACCACGGCCTCGTCGCCGCGTATCGAGTACGCGCGGATTTCTGTATGATGGTGAGTACAGCCATCATACAGAAATCCCCGGGCAGACATGTACGCTGAAAACGGTCCGGCGGACCGTTTTCATCGTACATGTTTGCCTGTGTGTACAAGGCCTTACATGTAGGAGAGAAATGTCAGAATTGGTCTGGGTGCTCCAGAACGCCTGATGGTGTTCCCTGCATGTTGGGCCTCTGTATGTGGCCACGCTGTGTAAAAGTCTCACACATGTGGTATCGCCATACTCGGGAGGAATAGCAGAATGTGTTTTGAGGTGTAATTTGTAGTATGCATATGCCGTGTGTGAGAAATAACCCGCTAATATGACAGAAACTAAAAAAAATTTTTATTTTTACAGAATTTTCAGTCTTTTTTCTTTTATAGCGCAAAAAATAAAAACCGTAGAGGTGATCAAATACCACCAAAAGAAAGCTCTATTTGTGTGAAAAAAAGGACAAAAATTTCAGACGGGTACAATGTTGTATGAGTAATTGTCATTCAAATTGTGAGAGCACCGAAAGCTGAAAATTGGTCTGGTGATTAAGGGGGTTTTCGTGCCCAGTGGTCAAGTGGTTAAAGACTGAGGCTTTAATTGGCTTTAAAAAAGGGTGGGCTCGGGGTGCAGCATACTCACCTAGGTGGATGCAGCATCGCTTCGATGTTGCATCTGTCCCAGTCAACTTCTTATGCCCTGTACACACGATCGGAATTTCCGATGAAAAAAGTCAGATGGAAGCAGATGGCTAAACGAACGCATGCGCAGATGCTGCCGAAGCACAGACGCAGGAGCAGCAACGGCGGGTGCACGCATGCGCATGCACCAGAAAGGCTGGTGTACGCATGCGCAGACGATGAATCGGCGGGTGTATGCATGTGCAGGTGATGGAACGTCACTTCCGTTACCATATCTGAAGGGTTGCCAAATCTGATGAAACACTGCTACCGGTCAGATCATGAAGCGTGTGGAACGCATAGCGCATGCGCAGTAGGTATGTTTTGGTCGGAACGTCACTTCCGTTACACAATCTGATGGGTAGTGGTAATCTGATAGAACACCCCTCCAAATCAGGGACAGTTGGGAGATATGTATAGTTTTAGTTTAGTTAAATACAATAATAATAATAACATACCTCCCAACCGTCCCAGATTTCGCTGGACTGTCCTGTGATTAGCGGTAAATCCAGTGGTCCCGCGATCAGAGCTAGAGTCCCGCGATTCCGCGGCACCCCCACCCCCCGCTATTACCTGCGTTTCGCGTTAAATCTAGCGGTCCCCCGATTCGCGGTCCCGCGTTTAGCGATAACCCCCCCCCCCGCTCAACAACTCTGAACCACCCCCCCCGCTCAACTACTCTGATCCGTGGACAACCCCCACGGACAACCCCCACAAAACCGCGGAACCCCCGCGCAACAACTCTGATCTGATCCGCGGACCCCCCCTCAACAACTGATCCACGGAATTCTCCTTTCCCCGCTCAACAACTTCGTTGGGAGGTATGTTCATTTGTCCCTCATTCTTAAGTTGAAAAGTTGGGAGGTATGATAATAATAGTGTGAGGATACATTCAGTGAAATAGATTATAAACATGAGTCAGGACACCTCACCTAAATAGCATCTACTAGGGACGAATGGTGATTTCAATCACCCGTCCTCCATTGTCATCGCTCCAACTCTATTATGTCTCCACTTCCTGGAACTGAGACTCCGCAGCAGCAAAAGGCACTTTGTCTACAACAAAATGGCCGCCTCATTAGACCTTAATACACTGAACTGCAGACAGTGTATCTTTATTGGTGTGCGTGCCTAAACACAGGATACATGTGTTACACCAAGGTAGGATTTGCTGTCAGAAGTGTATCGTTCATTGCTGCCCATACATTTATTGGACGGATCTCATGGAGGTATATGTGTGATTTCTGGTCACCTCTTATTTCCAGGGACAGTCATGTCTGCTTGTGTTGTTTGAAATGTCCTTGATTTTCATACACAGCATGCCTAGAACGACCCTGATTGTATATGTCAGTTCTTATCATAATATAATAATGTATGGTTGCCTTTTGTTTCCTCGTTTGTCTTATTTATTAATGGAGAGCAACGTTTAGAATGAAAACATTGTCTAGTGCCAAAATGTGCCACATTCCAACAATGTATAAGCAGTTTTCATAGATCTGATTGGAAGCTCTGTGTAAGTCTATGGACAGACCAATGTAAACAAATGTGTGTCCGATAAAATCTGAATCTGTCCAGGTCTGCAGAAAAAGTGAAAAAGTTTGCTGCCTTTTTCATTTTTTTGGGGGATATAAATGTGATGGATCTGAGGTCGTCGGATGTAAACATTTATTTACATCTGCCCTTAGTCTGATCATTTAAGGTCCAGGAGGGCATAAAACACATCTATACCATTGAGCCTCCGTTCACACCGGTGCGCCTTGTCATGCGATTTAACAAGTCGCACCCCATTGCCGGTGTTCTATCGAATAGTGCCCTCCGTCGAAAGGTGAATGCGCAGTACGGAAAGCCACTCCAGCTGATTCCCTGATCAGCTGGCGTGACGTGACCATAGCGCATGCGCATACCATAGGAGGCATTTTTTCGATGGGAGATACCATTTGACGAGCACTTTTCAATGTAGCTCACTATTCAATAGAACACTGGCAATGGAACCATTCATGTCGCTGCGACTCATGTCACAGTGATTACGAAAAAAAGTTCCTGCGCTACTTTCTTACCATTTTCATTGCGACTTGCATAGACTTCTGTTAAATGAAGCCGCAATAAAATTGGCAGTGCAAATTGCACTGATATGCGGCTTTGATATTGCGCTACAGTAGCGTGATTTCAAAGTCGCATTGTTATGAACAGGAGCTCAGCTGAGATTTAGCAATTGATCTGTTCACGGATCCCCTGCAGATCAGAAGAGGCGCAGCTGGTGTGAAAGGGGCCCAAGGCTGGGTTCACACTAGTGCGATGCCAGACATCGCATGTGATTTGGACCACATTGCTGTGCACATCACATGCAATGTCTGTGCGATGCGAATTCAGCCATGCAAACTGTATTGCTGAAATTGCATCGCATTTGCACCAAAATGATGCAGGACCCTGTTTTTGGTTCACACTGGAATCAAATCGCATGGGTGCTCCCACCCATGCATTCTGATCCCTGTCCAATGTCACGGTTTGCACTGCGATCTGCGAACCGTATTGGGGGTGTCATTAACTTTACATTGACACCTGCGGAGAGCAGCGCGAACTGCCTGCGAGTGAAATTCGATGTGGAATGCGCTCAGGAATTGCGCTGGTTTTCGCATCACACCAGTGTGAACCGGGGCTCAAGGTCACTGCACATGTCTGATTGTACAAGGCCCTGGATGGTGGATCTACAAGAAATTGTACAATCAGATTATAACGTTTGTGGTCACCTTAAAGTGGAGGTTCACCCTAAATTTCAAGTTTGGCTGACTTAAAACAATACCGATCGATAATACTCAATTCGTTTTTTTTTTTGTTTTTTTTTTTAATCGCCGTCTTTACCTTGTTAATCCAGCATTTTCTCTCCCGTCAATCAGTGTTTCCCCGCGGGAGTGGGCGTGTATTCAATTTTCCCCCAACCAGCGCTATGTCTCCTGGGAGTGAATGAGGAGAATCCCAGGAGACGCGCTGTGCTGAAATCCTGCGATATCTCGCGGGTCACGTGACCTGCGCCAGCCGTTGTGATGGCAACAGTGCAGTGTTGACGTCAGCATTCACCGTATCACGGAAGGACAAGCTGCTGGGCTTCACAGTGCCCACAGTAAAGATGGAAATGTCCATCTCGGGATTTTCAAACATCTCCTTTTCGGGCCATAAGAAATGCTGCGGGCTAAAAGGTTAGGAGACACGAGTGGTTATTTGAAGGAGGTAAGAGCAGCAGAAGGATTAAAAAAAAAAAAAAAAACGAAAACCCGCGGAACCCCCGCTTTAAGACCCCTTTCACACTGAGGGCATATGCAGGCGTTATAGCCCTAAAAACAGCGCCTGCAATCCGCCCTTAAAAAGCTGTTCCAGTGTGAAAGCCCGAGGGCTTTCACACTGGAGCGTTGCGCTAGCAGGACAGTAAAAAAAGTCCTGCTACCTGCATCTTTGGAGTGGTGAAGGAGTGGTGTGTATACCACTACTGCACCGCTGCTGCCCATTAAAATCAATGGGACAGTGCAGCTATACCGCCCGCAATGCACTGTTTCAGCAGCGCATTGCGGGCGGTTTTAACCCTTTCTCGGCCGCTAGCGGGGGTAAAAATGCCCTGCTAGTGGCCGAAATGCGCTGCATATCCGCCCATAGCATCGGTGGTAAAAATAGCGGCGTTTTGCTGTGGGCGGCTCAGTGTGAAAAGGGTCTCCGCTCCAAAACGCCTGAAGCTCAAACAACTGGGACTTTTTTTTTAGGCAGATTGGGGCGTTTTTCTGCTTTTTACATTGGTGACCTTTTGACCTGTACAAAATCGTGGTAAAATTGCGTGACTTTCTGCCTGAAAACGCTATGCTCAGGTGTGAATGGGGCCTAAAACTCAAATCTGGACACATAAAATATGAACCCTTGCAGTGGGGCTGTGCCCACATTTCAATGGGTAAAAGTAAGTGCACTCCTGTGATCATGACCAAAAAATGCTTTGGCCATACTTTTTTTTTCTGGGTCAGAGGAGTGACTTTTCCTCTTCTGTGACCCAGAGTCGCATTTTTGTTGGCTGATGTCGCAGAGACACCCCAAGTAACTGAAAGGACCGTGACAATAATGTTGTGATCCACCCAGTTGCTTGATTGACAACTGGCTCTGCCTTTCAGTGTGTGGCTGGGAGCCAAAGCCAGCTACTCCTCTTCCCTCTCCAGCCTGGCACTCTAGTACTTAAAGGGGTTGTAAAGGTGAAAAAACATCCGACAATACCGCCCCCAGCTCCCCCGTTTTACTTACCTGAGCCCTGGAGTGAGCGGCTGTATCACGGGAGCGCGCACGCAGGAACTTATCAGCATGCAAGCTCACTCGCATGAAGGTAAGGAGTTCTTGCAGGGAGAAGCCGAGACAGCCGCCGAGGGACCCCAGAAGACCAGGTTCGGGGGCCACTCTGTGCAATACGAGCTGCACAGTGGAGGTAAGTATAACATGTTTTTTTTTTTTTTTTTTTTGTGTTCTTTTAAAGGAGGGGGAGAAGAGTGACTGACAGTCACAGCAGAGCAGCCAAGACTAGAAAATCCACCTTCAGAGCGCTGGAAGAATTGCAATAGCGTTAAGGTAAATTAAAGAGCTAAGTTCATGAAGTGGCATGCACCTTGTTGGACTTAACTCCAACATTGACCACATTTTACAGTGGATTGAAAAGAGATTGGTCAGATTGTTAGCTGTATTAAACAAATGATTTCATTGCTTCAGTCAATTGCAAATACACAAACTGCAGTGATTGGATGTTTCTGCTGCTAATTTGTGTGTATGTACATCTAGATCTAAACGCACATACAGCGTACATACAAAGAAACGTTTGCTCAGTGTTTGTTCTTATTTTAGGTTATTTTAGCTGCGGTATAAAAGGTGACAATCCATCAAGCATAAAATGTCTGTTTTCCCGAAGATCCTTTTTAAAAGAGAAGTAGAAGATTATCTGTGCAATGTTTATCACAATAAGGAGGTGAGTTAACTGTTTTAATGTAGAACTGTGACCTGCCGCCGCTGTACCCAACGGCTTCCCCCGCCTATTGTACTGATTTAAAAAAAAAAGTAAATGCAGCGACATTGATGTTGTGAGGTCCAAGGAGTGGCTGGCTGCATTATATTACATGTTTTTGTTCTTGGAGTTCTAGTGTTACTAAACCCAGGACCCTGTATTCACTATATCTGGTCTCCCACAGTACACAGAACATGGAAATGCAATCGTTTTAGTAAATATAAACGGATAAATACCTTTTTCTCATCAGCAGTATATAGCAGTCTTGTGATTTCTATCAGTTCCTGGTGAAGCTTGTAGGAGGAGTTTTCATATTGCTCTGCAGTGGCGGCTGGAGTTTTTTTTTGGGGGGCAAACAACCCCACCCCCATGCTGTTGGTCGGTCATACAGCCCTGCACTTACCTCGTTCAGTCACAGGTAGGCAGCGCTCCTACGGGTGGTAGGCAGCGGCTTCTATCGCGTCTCCTTCTCCTCTGCATCACAGCGGCTTCTGCCGCGTGTCTCCTCCCAGGCATCCAATAGGATCACCTGTCCTTTCAGCCAATTAGGTGATGGGTCTCAGGACCCGCTTCCTGACTGGCCCGGGAGGAGGATCAGTGTGACAACAGCCACTATTGATTCTCTATTATCACACAACTGGGTGGGCTCAGGGTTCAGTGCTCTGCGCCCCGAGCCCACCCTTTTTTAACGCCTATTGGAGCTTCTGGCTCTAATTGCGTGCTTCAAAAAATAAATATAAAACATTGGAATTCATGCACCCGGCATGTAGTTTAGGGGGCTAGACGCACTGATGGGGGGGCGGTGCCCGTGTGCCCTTAATGGATGGGCCATGAGGCTGCAGAGATCCTGACCCTCTGCCTGGACAGTGCTGATTGGCCCTGTGCTGATCACATGCACTCTCCCAAGAATAAAAAAACCTCTCTAGCAATACACACCAAACTGAGCATGTGCAGCCTGGCTCCAATGGCTCTGTCTTATCCGGACTTGTGCAGGGAGGGGAGGATCTGTGCATACAGGATCAAGCAGCCTTTTTACACAATGCAGAGGATTAACCCCTTAGGTTCCACAGTCAGTATAAGGCCTCATGCACACTGGACATTTTTGAATGTTTTTACAGCAGCTGTTTTTCGCAGTAGACGTTTTTTCCTACATTCATTAAACTCTCTATCATGTTATTATATGTGTCCATGCACACATAGGCTGTTATCGGCAGTTTTGGGCAGTGGTGTTTTTGAGCAGTAAAAAAAAAAAGTGGGTTCCGAGAGATGTTTTTCAGCTGTAAAAACGCTCCAACAAAAAAATGTTTTCTGAAAAAAAAAAATGCAAAAAAAGCTAACGCAGAAAACTGCTAAAAAAAAAACACTATTGCAAAAACGTTGGCAAAAGTTGAAAAACTGCAAATCTACTGGCGGTTCTATAACGTTATTTTAACGTCCAGTGTGCATGAGGCCTAACAAGCCTGCTTTACGGCATATACAGATTGATTTAAAGGGCAAACCTTTAAATCCTTTGTAAAGGTAAAAACTTTTTTCCTAAATAGCTTCCTTTACCATAGTGCAGTCCTCCTTCACTTACCTCATCCTTCCATTTTGCTTTTAAATGTCCTTATTTCTTCTGAGAAATCCTCACTTCCTGTTCTTCTGTCTGTAACTCCACACAGTAATACAAGGCTTTCTCCCTGGTGTGGAGTGTCGTGCTCACCCCCTCCCTTGGACTACAGGAGAGTCAGGACGCTCTCTACGTTGCAGATAGAGAAAGGATCTGTGTGTTAGTGGGCGTCTTGACTTTCCTGTAGTCCAAGGGAGGGGGCGAGCACGACACTCCACACCAGGGAGAAAGCCTTGCATTACTGTGTGGAGTTACAGACAGAAGAACAGTCTCCCGCATCCAATTCACAATAGTATGAACCCAGCCTTACTGTTATGGGCTTAGTAACACTTAAGTCCCATGTAGTCTGTGGACCTTGGGAAAAGCAGCGCCTTCTGTATTCCAATACTAATAGGACCCCTGCGGTACTTGTACACTGTGATATGTTCCTATGAGCTCCATATTATCTTCACAGATGCATTAATTGAATAAGCTCAACACATTAATGACCCTATTGTTGGCCTAGAGTTGGGCGTCTCCAAACTATCGAGCATCCGGCTCACTCCAGGAAGTTATCCAGTTTTCAGCTAGGCTTAGGTGTATATCCTTAATGTGCATAGATTGAGGATTCAGGTTACCAGAGACTGCTTATGGTCTCCACTGATATGAGAGGGACTCTGGTGGGAACCTTAATGTAAGAGGGGACCTCTGGTGGGGGACCCTTAAGTAAGGTGGAATTCTGATGTGGACCCTGATTAGGGTTGCCACCTGTCTGGGATTCATCTGGGTAGTCTGGGTTTTAAATCATGTGTCAGGGTTTTAGCCCTCCTGAAACCCGGACACGAGGAATGTGGCTTGGAACAGGACCTAAAAAGGAGGGTGAGGGGGCACTATGTGCGCCACATTACTATTCTGTTTAGAGCACCCAAAGGTGTCCCAGGTCTGTTACAATCCTATAGTGTGTACTAAAAAAAAGTTGCTGTGCATTTTATATCCTCCAGCTTGTTGCTAGTTTGGGCCTAGATGAAGTGGAAAGAAAATTTGACCGTCTGCAGCGTTGTCTGTCGCACCCGCCATCCTTTACCACCGTTAGGGTGAACACGCTGGTGACGTCAGTGGAAGCTGCCAAGCAACAGCTAAGCGATGAAATAAAAAAGGTAAAAGATTCTTGTTTTCCCACTTTGCTTTAAATCTAAACCCCAGACAGATATAAAAGACACAAATATTGCTGATGCATAATTATTAACCCCTTCGTGCCTAAGGGTAAAACAAATCTAAATGCCTAAGCACAGTTTTCAAACCCTGACATGTGTAAGTAAAACCGTACATATTACCACAACTACTTTGTGCAAAGGAAATCTGACCCAAAATAGTAAAATAAAAAAACTTTTTTTTTTTTATTTTGTTTTACATTTAGCTGTATATTTCTTGCTACTACCATAACCTTCCTTAAAGCGGAGCTCCACCCTAAAGTGGAACTCCCGCTGATCGGATCCCTCCCCCCCTCCGGTGTCACATTTGACACCTTTCAGGGGGGTGCAGATACCTGTCTAAAGACAGGTATTTGCACTTCTGGCCACAGTCTGTGGGCAGCACGTCACCGCCCCCCCCCTTGTGCTCTGGGAACACTCGGCAGGCGCAGCGCATGCGCTGTAGGGAACCGGACAGTGAAGCCGGAGCGCTTCACTTCCTGGTTCCCTCATCGAGGATGGCGGGGGGCAGCAGAGTGACAAGCGATCGCTCATCCTCTGCTGCGGACGGCGTTGGACTCCAGGACTGGTAAGTGTGCCGATATTAAAAGTCAGCAGCTGCAGTATTTGTAGCTGTTGACTTTTATTTTTATTTTTTTCGGTGGACATCCTCTTTAAAAAAGCAACCCAAATTAAATTCTCCTGCTCTTGATGATCGCAGTGATGCCACATATGTGTATGTTGTTTGTACCCGTAGTACAACGCAAAATCAATAGTGCTAACTTATGCTAAAAACAAAAACAAAATCTGACCTGGATCAACCCTTGATCTGGGTATTTTTTCGTATAATTTTTTAATTTATTATTATTATTATTATTATTTTTATTTTTTTTACACTTTTTTATTTTATTTTTCTCTCTGCAAGGAGAGAGAGAAATACTAAGTATCACTCTCCTCCATTCACAGAGATAGGCGGACTTCACAGTGACTGATCACTATGATAGCCTATGACCGTGGTCAGTAAGGATGAGCTTCGAGTTCGAGTCGAACTCATGTTCGACTCGAACATTGCCTGTTCGGCGAACAGCGAACAATTTGGGGTGTTCGTGGCAAATTCGAAAAGCCGCGGAATACCCTGTAAAAGTCTATGGGGGATTTTAAGTGCTAATTTTAAAGGCTTATATGCAAGTTATTGTCATAAAAAGTGTTTTCCCCAGGGGACATGTATCAATGCAAAAAAAAGTTTTAAAAACAGCATTTTTTTCGCGTGATTTTAATAATGCTTAAAGTGAAACAATAAAAGTGAATTATTCCTGTGCTTAGAACCGTCTCTGCACTGTCTCTGTCATTTCTGAAGGGCAAAAAAGTCATTTAAAATCACTCGCAGCTATAATGTCATTCATAAAAAAAAAGCGTGGGGGGTCCCCCCAAATTCAATTACCAGGCTCTTCAGGTCTAGTATGGATATTAAGGTGAACCCTGCTTCAAATAAAAAAAAATGACATGGGGTTCCCCCCGCAAATATCCATACCAGACCCTTCATACCAGACCCTTTATCCGAGCACGCAACCTGGCAGGCCGCAGGAAAAGTGGGGGGGGACGAGAGAGCGCGCCCCTTCTTCTGAACCGTACCAGGCCACATGCCCTCAACATTGGGAGGATGCTTTGGGGGTCTGTGACCCCTTAAAGCACCATGTCCCCATGTTGATGGGGACAAAGGCCTCATCCCCGCAACCTTTGCCCGGTGGTTGTGGGGGTCTGCGGGCGGGTGGCTTATCGGAATCTGGAAGACCCCTTTAACAAAGGGGACCCCCAGATCCCGGGCCCCTCCCCCATGTGAATTGGTAATGGGGTACATTGTACCTCTACCATTTCACAAAGAAAGTGTAACAAATTGTAAAAAACACAAACACCGTTGGGAAAATCCTTTATTAAAAAATTTTAAAATAAGATTCCAGTGGTGGTAATCCACTCGGTCTCCGCTCCAACGCTGTCGGTATCCTGCGATGGATGATCTTCTCTGCGCTGCAGACATTTTATAGCTGGATCCTGGACCTGGATGAAGAGGATATCTCATCCTCGCTGGACCCCGGAGAGGAGATCACCCATCGCAGGATACTGACAGCGTTGGAGCGGAGACCGAGAGTGGATTACCACTGCTGGAATTTTTTTTTTTTTTATAATTTTGAATAAAGGACTTCCCCAACAGTGTCTGTGTGTTTTTTTTATTTATTTTTTACAATTTGTTACACTTTCTTTGTGAAATGATAGGGTTACAATGTACCCCATTAGCAATTTACACAGGGGGTGTGGGGCGGGATCTGGGGGTCCCCTTTGTTAAAGGGGTCTTCCAGATTCTGATAAGCCCCCCACCCGCAGACCCCCACAACCATCGGGCAGGGGTTGTAGGGATGATGCCCAGACCCCCAAAGCATCCTCCCAATGTTGAGGGCATGTGGCCTGGTACGGTTCAGGAGGGGGTGCTCTCTCGCCCCCCCCTTATTTCCTGCAGCCTGCCAGGTTGCGTGCTCGGAAAAAGGGTCTGGTATGGATTTTTGGGGGGAACTCCACGCCATTTTTTTATTTTATTTGGGGTGTAGTTCCCCTTTAAAATCCACACCAGACCTGAAGGGTTTTTCTCAATGACTTTCAATGCCTTTTCTCTGTATTTTCGGGAGCCGACAATTCATTATAGCCGCGAGTGGTTTTAAATGACTTTTTTTCCTTCATAAATTACACTTTGTGCAGAGACAGTTCTAAGCACAGGAAACAAGCGCTACTTCACAGGCACCCCCTAGGTACGAAATGTAAAGGAATATTTCACTTGTATTGTTTCACGTTAAGCATTATTAAAATCACTGCTCCCGAAAAAACTGCAGTTTTGAAAACTTTTTTTTGTCCCCTGGGGCAGGACCCAGGTCCCCAAACACTTTAGGACAATAACTTGAATATTAGCCTTTCAAATTAGCACTTTAGATTTCAAACGTTCGAGTCTCATAGACTTTAACAGGGTTCTAAAGTTCAGACAAACTTTTGGTCTGTTTTGGTGAGAACGGAACGGGGGGGGGGGGGGTTTGGCTCATCCCTAGTGGTCAGGTGACCTAGATTAGGAAGATCCGGGTCCGATTGTTAGTATCGGGCTCTCCATGAGACCCTGGTCTCTATACTGGGAGCGCGCCATGGGAGATGCGCAAATATGCGGCCCCACAGAAAAAAGCCCAGTCCAGGGGGCCTGCTTATTTACTTATGGTCGGCGTGAAGGGGTTAATACATCACTAAATTAATTTTTCTAATGCATACAGTGTAAGTATTTGAATTTGACTTGGTATTAGCGTCTTGCAATCCCCTGTAAGCACAGACAACAGGGAAAAAAAACAATACTGAGATTCTAACCACTTTTCACTCTATGCAAAACAAAAATAAAAGGTTTTATTGCAGTTCCAATTTATTAAATGACTCTTTGTTGTTATATTACAGCAATTTCTAGGTGACGTTATCCCAATTCATCAGCATCCCAGACTCAACGACCTTCTATTAATTCCAGTTACTGGACCAAGGTTGGTAAATCCTATACAGTGCATCCGGAAAGTATTCACAGCGCTTCACTTTTTCCACATTTTGTTATGTTACAGCCTTATTCCAAAATATATTAAATTCATTATTTTCCTCAAAATTCTGCAAATAATACCCTATAATGACAACGTGAAAGAAGTTTGTTTAAAATCTTTGTAAAAATGAAAAAAAAAAAAAAAAAATCCCATGTACAGAAGTATTCCCAGCCTTTGCTCAATACTTTCTTGAAGCACCTTTGGCACCAATTACAGGCTCAAGTCTTTAAGTATGATGCTACAAGCTTGGCACATCTATTTTAGGGAAATTTCTTCCATTCTTCTTTTGTAGGACCTCTCAAGCTCCATCAGGTTGGATGGTGAACGTCGGTGCTCAACCATTTTCAGATCTCACCAGAGATGTTCAAGTCTGGGCTCTGGCTGGGCCACTCAAGGACATTCCCAGAGTTGTACCATAGTCACTCCTTTGTTATCTTGGCTGTGTGCTTAGGGTCTTTGTCCTGTTGGAAGATAAACTTCCCCCCCCAGTCTGCAAATTATTATATTTGGGAAACTCCAGGTGGGCTGTCATGTGCCTTTTACTGAGGGGCTTCCGTCTGGCCACTCTAACATACAGTGTCTGAATTCTGGTGTCATTCTGGTGATTTTCAATAAAGGCACTTTGGAACCTTCTGATGTACAGTAATTCTTCCTTTTCTAAGTATCCTACAGAGGTGGGCCGGGGCTAGCACTCCTACCTAGTTCCATTTGGGTCCTTGTATACACCTGGAGCGGCGGATGCTTTTTTCCTTCACTCTAACCTACAGGCCTTATTGGTGGAGTGCTGCAGAGATGGTTGTTCTTTTGGAAGGTTCTCCTCTCTCTGCACAGAAAAATGCTGGACCTCTGTCAGAGTGACCATCGGGTTCTTGGTCACCTCCTTGACTAAGGCCCTTCTCCCCCCGATCGCTCAGTTTGGCCGTGTTGCTCGCTCTAGGAAGAGTCCTGGTGGTTCCAAACTTCTTCCATTCACAGATGGAGGCCACTGTGCTCATTGGAACCTTTAATGCTGCAGAAATGTTTCTGTACCCTTTCCCAGATCTTCCCTACAATTCTGTCTCGGAGGTCTCCAGACAATTCATTGGACCTCATGACTTGGTTTGTGCTCTGACATGCACTGGTAACTGTGGGACCTTGCATAGACAGGTGTGTACCTTTCCAAATCATGTCCAATCAACTGAATTTACCACAGGTGGATCCAATCAAGTTGTAGAAACATTTCAAGGATGATTCGTGGAAACAGGATGCACCTGAGCTAAATTTTGAGTGTCATGGTAAAGGCTGTGAATACTTATGTAAATGGCATTTTTATTTTACTTTTTTGTTTATAATAAATTTGCAAAAAATTCAAACAAACTTCTTTAATTTTGTCATTATGGGGTTTTGTTTGTAGAATTTTGAGGGAAAAAAAATATTTAATCAATTTTGGAATAAGGCTGTAACATAATAAAATATGGAAAAAGTGAAGCGTTATGAATACTTTCTGGATGCACTGTATTTACATTAATGTAAAGATTTGTTATATTGTTGGAAATATCTAACAGTATTAATAGCACTTATGACTAAGCGTTGATGTTGGGGTGAAACGCGTTAGCTGGAGTGCTATGTTCCCTTGAATGTAGTGTGTAGAGTTATTCTTGCACATGTCTAAATAAAAAAAAAGGAATTTTATTGGCCGTGCGGCCAACCAGATTCTTCTCTTCTACTGTCAAGTTTGCGAGGAACAGGGCCAGCACCTGCTAGCTTGCAGTGGAGGTGATACAGGTGGAAACCAACATAAAGCAGTGATTATCTTCTATTCATCCAGAATCGTGAGTGAGGGCCATGTTTTGTAAATCAACCCCCGTGTTTCATCACAAATGTGGGAGTGCTAATGTCATAAAACAAATCTCTTCTCTCCATTGCTGTACCTGCTTCAGCTCTAATTACAGGAAATGTCCGTTCTCACACTACAGACAGAGGTCATGCATTAATCTGTGCCGTGCCTCATGTTTGAGCACAAACCGAACAGAAACAGGCTGTGGGTACAGAGCTACAAATGACACCATGAACCTATGTGATTAATGCACTTCTTATGCAGGTGATAAACACAAGTTGCAGGAAGGGATTGTTTGCAATGTCTTTAAATTCAGCAGGGAATAGTTCTACCAGCCACTGTTATATACATATTATTGGTTATGAAGCTCTGTTCACATGTATGCAGTTCCCAATGGTACAATGTAGTCAGCTCTGCATTGAAACTGCAGGAAAACAGGACCCTTTGTATCTCTGTGCTGCAATGTAGAATGTTACAGGAAATGTGATCCGCATAATGCAGAGGAATTTCATTGCATTATCCGCTTGCCGACAACCTTAACGTACATATACTTCGGCAGAATGGCACGGGCAGGCAAAGCAACGTACAGATACGTTGCTTTGAATCTGCTGTCTAGCAGGAGTGCAGCGGCGCACCTGCCGTGGGCTCCGTGACCGTGCCCGAGGAACCTGCGGACTCTATGTCTGCCGCTGTCCTGCGATCGTGTCACGGAGAGGCAGAACGGGGGAAAGCCATTGTAAACAAGGCATTTCCCTGTTCTGCCTTGTGACAGAACACTGATCTACTGCTCCCTGTCATCAGGAGCAGTGATCCGTGTCGTGTCACATGTAGCCCAGCCCCTGCACAGTTAGAATCACTCCCTAGGACAGTGGTTTTCAACCTTACTGGTGCCGTGACCCCCTTGATCAAATTTCCGAAGTTGTGGGGATCCCTAGCGGTAAAATTATTTTCGTAGCGCGGGTTGTCGGCATCCAAGGCAAGACAAGTAATTTGTGCCCCTAACCCACGGAGATTTAGCGCTCCCTGAGTCCCTTCCACTTGTACAGTATTAAAACCTCTTATGGTACATTTGAGGATGTACCCCTCTATCTCTTTGTTCTCCTTTCTCCCCCCATCCCTCTCTTTAGCTGTCCTTCGCTCCATTTTTCTTTGTTCCTTTCCCTCTCCCTTCCATGCATTGTCTATTTTTATTTCTTCTCTTATTTCTTGGTGGGGGGTGGGGTTAGTAGGATCAGTGGCGATGCTGGCGGGGAGTTCTGAACTTGGGTGCTCTTGATGAAGGTCATCTGCTGATCTGAGACCTGTAGTGGGGACTTTTAATGGCAACTATAATCACAGGTAGTGTTATTCACTGTGTCTCCGCATTCTCAGACTTTGTGGTGTCTCGTAGCAGTGACACCTATGCTGAAATCAGGAGATAGGGTCTCCTCCAGCACCTCCCACTTCACATTCCTCATGTCAGCTGACTTCTAGTCTCTGCCCCCCAGCCATGCCGTGAACTGAATTGGCGGCTGAATGGGCGGCTGCGGGCTTCAGGAACAGGCCATGATTTGGTGATCCCCTGGCAAATCATCATTTTACCCCCAAGGGTTCGCGACCCCCAGGTTGAGAACCACTGCCCTAGGACATACTTCCTACTGGTCAACTCCTTCACTGAAAGAAAAAACAAAAAACTGCGCTAATTACAGGTACCCAGAAATAAAAAAAAATCATTAGAATTGAGCTGAATTAACTAAAATCGAAAAGTCAGCAGCTTGCGTGTAAAACACAGAGCAGAATAGAAAAGAAAATTAAAGCTGCGCCACTAAACAGAATTGAGTATAAAAAGTCCACTGAAACTCAAATAAGTCCCAATGTGCACTATTAAAGTGCACATAAATGGTCAATCCTGAAGATAAAATCCTCCAAAACTTCAACACCACCGTGACATCAAATGTGTTTTCACACTGAAGTGAAGACCCACCACCGAGTATTAAAGCCGCTTACCAGGAGGGCAAGCTCAATTAGCAATCGGCTATAGCCCAGCGCAGCCTTTAGAGACTGTAGTGGACTTAAAAGTTTCCAGATCAAGCTTCCAGCGCATTCACAGGCTCGTCCTCCAGGATCCTCCACACCTTGTTACCAGTACAAGTAAAATCCACCTCTACACCTCCAATGTGTAATTTACACAGTAATCCATACATTTTTATAGCACTAATCGCTGTATAAATGACAATGGTCCCAAAAGTGTGTCAAAAGTGTCCGATGTCGCCGCCATTACTAGTAAAAAAAAATAATAATAATAAAAATGCCATAAAACTATCCCCTATTCTGTAGACACTATGGCCCGGATTCACATAGAGCGGCGTACATTTTCTGTAGACACTATGGCCCGGATTCACATAGAGTGGCGTACATTTGTGCGGGCGTAGCGCATCTCATATGCGCTACGCCGACGTAACATTGAGAGGCAAGAACAGTATTCACAAAGCACTCGCTCCCAACGTTGCGCCGGCGTAACGTAAATTGTCCGGCGTAAGCCCGCCTAATTCAAAGTAGGAAGGAAGTGGGCGTGATCCATTTAAATGAAGCGTGACCCCATGTAAATGAAGGGCCGAACGAACGGCACATGCACGCGCATGCTCACAATCACGTAGAATTTACTCCCTAAGATACGACGGCTCAATGCCTACGACGTGAACGTAACCTACACCCAGCCCCATTCACATACGACTTGCGTAAACGACGTAAAATATGATGGCTGTTCCGTCGTCCATACCTTTGCATGGGATGCGCCTCCTATAGGTGGAATAACTTTACGCCTTACGTAAACGGCGTATACTAGTGCGACGGGCGCAAGTATGTTCGTGAATCGGCGTATCTCGGACATTTGCATATTCGACGTGTAAATCAATGGAAGCGCCCCTTGCGGCTATGCGCACAGGCTCCGACGGCGTAGGAAACTTACGTTGGTCGGATGGAGCCACATTTCAGGCGTATCTAGCATTAGGAATCAGACGCATAGATACGACGGCGCATCTGTGCACTTACGCGGCATATATAAAGATACGTTGGTGTAAGTGCTTTGAGAATCCGAGCCTATAACTTTTTCACAAACCAATCAATATACCCTTTTTGTGATATTATTATTATTATTATTATTATTTTTTTTACCAAAAATATGTAGAAGAAAACATATCGGCCCAAATTGAGGAAGAATTTTTTTTTCTTTTATATATTTTTTTGAGGATATTTATTATAGCAAAAAGAAAGAATATTGCTGTTCTTTCAAAATTGTTGCTCTTTTTTTGTTTCTATAGCGCAAAAAATAAAAACCGCAGAGGTGATCAAATACCACCAAAAGAAATTTCTATTTGTGCGGGGAAAAAAAAGGACAGCAATTTTGTTTGGGTGCAACGTCGCACTACCGCGCAATTGTTATAGCGACGCATTTCCCGAATCACAAAAAATGGCCCGGTCTTTGGGCAGCCAAATCCTCCGGGGCTGAAGTGGTTATATTGTAATGTTTCATACAACTCGCAGCCAGAGATTTATTTATTTTTATTTTATTTGGAAGAAATATTTAAAAGCCTTGCAGTTGCAGAGAGAGAGGAAAACATGCCGTGACAAGCACAGCAACACTGAATACGTGTGAATAGTCTTTTATTTTGTCTCCCGCAGCAGCAGGATTGCACTCTCCATAATGTAAAATAAATTAAATATTTATCAGCGGGAGTAAAGGTGACCATGTACAGCTCCAATATTTCTCTTATTAAGTCCATGAGCTGAATGAGAGAAAAATAATCGAGCCCCCTCATTGATAACAGCATGCTGAGAAATCTCCACTGATGGTTATTGTATACCGTGATGCTGCTGAACAATGACTGCATCTGATGCCACTACACCCGCTGCGTTGGCACTGACAGGTCATCACCCATGGAGGCAAGTACATCAGAGACCAGGGAAGGGGGTGAGCGCATGTTGGTTCACCTTTTAATTTTTTTCTGAAAAGGTGAACTAACACTTTAACCACCTGTTGACCGCTCATATTAATTATACTGCGGGCGGCAGGTACAGGCTCAGTGAAGTACATGTAGGTAAATGGCTTTCTTCTGGGTTTGTGCGCCCTGTTGGCCCGTGCTGTGAGAAAGGAACAGTCAGATTAGTAAGTAAAAGCAGCGCACATTACACATCGTTAGGAACACAATAACCCCCAAAAAAAACATGCCATACTTGCCTCTACTGTGCAGTTCGTTTTGCACAGAGTGGTCCCAATCGTCCTGTTCTGGGGTCTCACGACTCCTCCCCGCAAGATCTAACCTCCTATGGGAAGCTCTCTCCCGAGGGGGTTAATTTGCAGGCGCGCTCCTGTGCCATCCAATTGGTGGCTATGGACGCCGATTGTATGACTTGGCCCCGCGTCGTTGGATTTGATTGACAGCAGCAGGAGCCAATGGCTGTGCTGCTATCTATCCAATGAAGAGAAGATCAGGCATGTGGACAACGATGCACGATCACGCCCTCGGAAATTCTGGGCTCAGGTAAGTAAAACAGGGCTCGGGGGGGCGTTGACTGCAAGGTGATTTTTCACCTTAATGTATAGGATGCATTAAAGGGGTGTTCCAGCCTTTTTTTAAGTTTATTAAAAGTCAGCAGCTACAAAAAGTGTAGCTGCTGGCTTTTAATAAACAGACACTTACCTGCTCCACGGTTCCAGCGACGCGCCGGCTGGGGCTCCGCTCCTCGCCGGCCGGCGTCTTCATTCCTAGTGTGGGCACCCGGCAGTGACAGCTTTCGGCTTCACGGCTGGGCACCCACTGCGCATGCGCGACCGGCACTGCTCATGATCGAGTGGCGCCGTCCGATTGGACAGGCGCTCGCCTACAGGGAGGGGCTGCAATAAGGCGATTAAGCTATTCGCCTTACCAGCCCCTCGGCGGAAGGAGGAAGTGGGACAGGAAGTCCCACTCCTCCTGAAGCCCCCACTCCCCCCCCCAAAAAAAATTCAATTTTTAGGTGTAACTCCGCTTTAAGGTGAAAAAACACAAAGGTTTACAACCCCTTCCCAGCCAGTGTCATTAGTACAGTACAGTGTCTGTGTATAGTTTTTGCACTGGTCACTGTATTAGTGTCACTAGTGTCCCAAACTTGCTCATCCATGTCTTTATGGACCTTGCTTTGTGCAATTATTTGGTGGAGGGGGGATTATGATGTGGGGTTATTTTTCAGGGGTTGGACTTGGCCCCTTAGTTCCTGTGACAGGAACTCCTAAGCCTCATACACACAATCAGACTTCCATCGGACTTTTCCGTGGATTTTTGTCCGAAGGGCGTTGTCTGTGAACTTGTTCTGCATACACATGAGAGAACGTTTACAGCCAACATTAACCAAACCACATGGTTTTTCAGCTCTTTACCGCCACCCTTTGGGCAACTTCTGCTATTGTTGGCAGATGTTTAGCATTCGTTCGGAGCATGCGTGTTTGTACTTTGGATTTAAGTCCGCTGGATTTGTGTACACACGATCGGATAATCCGACAGAACAAATGTTTTTTTGGAAAGTTTAAGAGCATGCACAGCCAACATTTGTTGTCGGGAATTCCGACAACAATTGACGATGGAGCATACAGACGGTCGGGTTGTCTGATAAAACACGTCCGTTCGAACCATTGTTGTTGGAAGTACACGCGATCGGTTAAACCGATGAGAAAGGTCTGATGGACCGTTTTCATCGGTCCAAACCGATCGCGTGTGGGTGCCATCGGTTATTTAACCATCAGTTAAAAAAAAAAACTTGTTTTAAATTTAACCGATGGATACCTAACCGATAGAAAAAAAAACAATCGTTTGTAGGCATGTCCATCTGTTAAAAATCCATGCATGCTCAGAATCAAGTCGACGCATGCTTGGAAGCATTGAACTTCGTTTTTTTCAGCACGTCGTTGTGTTTTACATCACTGCGTTCTGACACAATCGTTTTTTTAACCGATGGTGTGTAGGCGCAACTGATGAAAGTCAGCTTCATCAGTTAACCGATGGAAAAATCCATCAGACCGTTCTCATCGGATGGACCGATCGTGTGTACAGGGCATCAGGATTTCATCTCGCTTTTGTCTTGATTCCTTCTCATTTCCTGTTGCATTTCAGAGACAGGAAGTGAAGGAAAATCTCCCAAGACAGCAGAAATATCTTAACCAATTGCCTACAGGGCACTTTCACCCCCTTCCTGCCCAGGCCATTTTTCAGCTTTCAGCGCTGTCACACTTTGAATGACAATTGCGCAATCATTTTTTCCTCACAAATAGAGCTTTCGTTTGGTGGTATTTGATCATTTCTGAGGTTTTTATTTCTTGCGCTATAAACAAAAGAAGAGGGACAAGTTTGAAAAAAAACACAGCATTTTTAACTTTTTGTTATAATAAATATCAATTAAAAAAAAAAAAATGTAACAAATTTTTTCTCAGTTTAGGCCAAAACGTATTCTTCTACATATTTTTGGTAAAAAAAAATCACAATAAGCGTATATTGATTGGTTTGCGCAAAAGTTATAGGGTCTACAAAATAGGGGATAGATTTATAGCATTTTTTTTTTTTTTTTTTATTACTAGAAATGGTGGCGATTATCGATTTTTCACTTTTGAGAGAGAGAGAGAGAGACTTGTAAAGCGCAACACATGCGAACTGAATCGCCTCTGGGCGCTGTATCCATTTCATGGGTAAGGAACCCCTTGACCTCAGAAGAGATGGGTTTTAATCTTTCTCCTGAAGGCCAAGTGGTCTGACTCCAGTCGGATGGTGGTTGGTAGTGCATTCCACAGGCGAGGTCCCTGGACTGCAAATCTTCGATCTCCTTTGGACTTGTATCTGGCCTTGGGTATCTGGAGGAGGTTTTGATTGGTGGATCGCAGAATGCGATTGGGGTTATGGGCTTTTATTTTTTCGCATAGATATTGGGGGGCGTTGCCTTGAATACACTTATGTATTAGGCAGAGTGCCTTGAAAGTGATTCTGTCTTTTACCGGCAACCAATGAAGGGATCTCAGTGAAGGTGAGATTGATTCCCATGGTTTTTTCCCAGTCACTAGTCGAGCGGCCGTATTTTGAACGACTTGCAGACGAGTGATTTGGTATTTGGGGAGTCCTAGATAGAGGGCATTTGCGTAGTCGAGTCTGGAATTGATGATTGTTCCCACCACGACTGCAATGTCCTCTTTTGGGATAAAGGGCGTGAGTCTGCGTAGTAGGTGCAGCAGATGGTGGGATCCGCTGACTACTGACCCTATTTGTGCATCCATTGTCATGTAGGTATCGAAAATGACTCCGAGACTTTTGACTTTGGTGCTAGGGGTGATAGTTTTACCCAGAATGGGTGGGGGAGTCCATGTTGACGCGGGGTGATTTTTCCGGTTAGCGTGAAACAGGAGAAGTTCTGTTTTCGAACCATTGAGTTTAAGATAACTGTTTGTCATCCAGTTATCTATTAGAGTGAGGCATTTCTCTAGTCCAAGAGAATGATCCTTTTTGTTGCAGATGCGGAAATACAGTTGTGTGTCGTCTGCATAGGAGTGGTAAAGTAACTTCTGGTTACTGATGATTTCAAAGAGAGGGCGAAGATAGATATTAAACAATACGGGCGATAAGGGAGATCCCTGAGGGACTCCGCATGACACCGTACGTTTTTCAGAAGTGAAAGACCCCAGTTTCACTATTTGTGATCGGTTTTCCAAGAAGGAGGAGAACCAGGGTAAAACACATTCAGCGACTCCGGCTACTTCAGCACTTTTGGCACATTTTTGGGACCATTCACATTTATACAGCGATCCCTTCTATAAAAATGCATCGATTACTTTATAAATGTGACTGGCAGGGAAGGGGTTTACACTAGGGGGTGATCAAGGGGTTAATGTGTTCCCTAGGGAGTGATTCTTACTGTGGGCAGAGGGGAGTGACTGGGGGAGGTGACCGATGGTTGTCCCTATGTACAAGGGACACATCATCGGTCCCCTCTCCCTGACAAGACGTGGATTTGTGTTTTTACACACACAGATTCACTTTCCTGCTCAGTTACTAGGCAATCGCGGATGCCTGGCAGCCACGCGCATCGGGACCCCAGTGATGCAGCACGCATGCGCCCCCTAGTGACTTTTAAAGGAGCAACGTCATATGACGTCCACCCAGAAAACAATAGGGTCTGCCTCCCGCCATCATTTGACAGCGGGCGGTGGAGAAGTGGTTAAAAAGAGTTTTAACCAACCTGTCTACTCATATAAAAAAAAAAAAAACTTTTTTTCCCCTATACATACACTTTACTTTAATTTCGATTACATGTACAGTGATTTATTTATTTACAGTATTTTTTTCGAGTTTTTTTTTTAATGGCTTTACATTTTGGATTTTTATCTAGGAGGGCACAGAAGCAGCATTCCGTCCAAGTCATCGTTGGAGCCCAGTGTGGAAATGCTGTCCTCAGAGGAGCCCATGTGTACGCAGCTGGGATCCTGTCTGCCTCCAAATGTAAGCAAGGTGCAGTGTGGTACTTCCCGGGAAATGGCTAATTGCTGAGCACATTTGTGATCAAATTGTGTGCCTACTTCATCTGCCTCTATAGAGCGTTCAGAGTCTAACCAACTGAATATATATATTAGGGCTGTTACTGATTAAAATTTTCGTGTTCGATTAATTGTTTAATTTTTTTTTTTTATCGATTAATCGACTAATTTCGATTAATTATAACGCACATACAGATCCAACTACTTTTAGCTGATCTCCTTGCAGGCTGATTCCCAGTGCAGCTACCAACCACTGGAAAAATGGATAGCAGGATACAAAAAACACACAAAGGCCGCGCTCGATGGGAATAGCATTAAAACTTTTATAGTCTTCAAGTAGGTAACAAAATAAATATTGCACTGGAGATAAAATCGTTGTAGCTACATAAACTGTAAAAATTTTGCGAGTAATACCAAACGGTAGCAAAAGCAGTCATAAAAACATGTAGCAAAGTATGATACTGGTATAAAAATGTGTACAATGATACCACTGCTGAATCCAGATGAGGAGCGGTTAACATCAGTTTGTCGGCATGTAGATGTCCCATGAAGGGAACTATCACAACTCCCAGTGGATGGTTGTAGAATCCCAGAGTGATAGAGGGAAGTGTAAGAGCCCTTGTGTGTGGCGATAGTAAGGTCCCGCCGGCATGCAGATATGAAGGCACAGCAAAGGAGCCCTTCAGATGGACACGGCAAGCCCCGCCGGTGTCTGTTCCCCGCTGCGCCGCGTATAGACACTCCCCCTTGCTCGGGATTGGACGGGTGATCTGCACTTTGATAGACAGATCACCTGTCCAATCCCGAGCAAGGGGGAGTGTCTATACGCGGCGCGGAACAGACAGCTATTCAAATGAAAGCTGTAATGTTCTCCGGACGCTGATTAAATAGGCGGCGGGGGGGCGTTGCAGTATGCGGCGGCATTGCGGCGGGGGGGGGGGGGGAGATGGTAACGGATCTGGCATCGGGGGCATTTGCGGGAGTACAAGTACTCCCGCAAATGCTCAGTATCGGTCCCGATACCGATACTGGTATCGGGACAACCCTAATTTTAACCTCATCGGTCCACAGAACTTGTTTCCAAAATGCATCAGGCCTGTCTATATGTTCATTTTCAAAGTTCAAACGCAGATTTTTGTGGTGAGGACGTAGAAGAGGTTTTCTTCTGATGACTCTTCCATGAAGACCATATTTGTACAAGTATCTCTTTATAGTGGAATAGTGTACCACAACTCCAGTGTCTGCCAGATCTTTCTGGAGGGATCATGCAGTCAAACGTGGGTTTTGAATTGCTTTTCTCACAATCCTGCGAGCTGTTCTGTCTGATATTTTTCTTGGTCTTCCACATCTTGCTTTAACTGCCACTGTTCCTGATGACTGCCATTTCTTAATTACATTCCGAACAGAGGATATTGACATCTGAAAACGCTTTGCTATCTTCTTATAGCTTTCTCCAGCTTTGTGGGCGTCAACTATTTTCAGTTTCAGTTTTCTAGACAACTGCTTAGAGGAACCCATGGTGCTGATTGTTGGGGCAAGGTCAGATGAGTCTGGGCATTTAAAACCTTTTAGATTGACATCACCTGGTCTTCCCAGACGATGATTGAGAACAATCCATGACACTGGCAGGTCTCAGCTTTGCAAAGGGGGCAGTGCATGCTATAAATTCTGCAGGGTGCCCAAACTTTTGCAGACGCCATTTTTTTGTTTTCTGTAATTTTGAAAGTGTAAATGATGGAAATAAAATCTAACTTTCTTTATCGTTACATCACGGGACACAGAGCGGCATTCATTACTATATGGGTTATATGGAGTACCTTCAGGTGATGGACACTGGCAATCTCAAACAGGAAATGCCCCTCCCTATATAACCCCCTCCCATAGGAGGAGTACCTCAGTTTTTACGCCAGTGTCTTAGGTGTTGGTCATGGTTTAGCTTGCCTCCGCATCCTTGGGATTAGGTGAGCTAACCGGTTCTGTCCAAAGGCCTCAGCGCTAAAGTGGTCAGTAACCGGACCCCAAACCCTTGGGGTATAGCCCATAATGCTTTTCTTTTTAGAGAGCTGGACCCTGGGCCCAGAACTTAGAAACCTTTGGGGGCCTAATGTTTCTGTTGCCAGAGTGCTATATGGGCCCAGGACAGTGGATCCTTCATAGGAACCCAGGGCCTGAAGGTCTAGACATCCCCACGGAGATGGGGGAAGATTGGGCCTCTTGCTTGGCAAAGTCCTGCGGCATGGAGCAGGTAAGTGAGGGGAAAACTTGCGGAACTTGGTTCTTAGCAGGTTTTTTCTGGGGGGTCACAGGGGACATGCCTAAAGTTATGCGCTGCATCTGGCAAACTAGTCACATATCTTAATGATAGGATGGCTCTATGTGTATTATTCCCCATAAAAAGTGACCTCCCTTGTAGTATTGGAAAAGCATTGAGTGGGGCCTGTGTAATATAAATGTGTATGTGTGTGTCAGAGAGCTATGCTTACCTGCAAGCCTCCAGGCGATGCTCCATCGGTTCTTCCTCCTCAGAGCCTGCAAAGCAGGCAAAACGCTGACCTCCTCGTGGTTCCAGGATTGGAGCAGAGAGGCTCCCTTCCCCCCAACCCCCCCCCCCCTGTGGGCGGGCGCGCGCGCGCGTCCCCGTGTTATAGGCGCAATTCGCGCCGTTTAGCTGAGGGGGGAAGGGCGGGTCAGTTGCTTAAGGAAGGGGCGGCCCTTCCTTTTTCGTTCCAACAGCTCATTCTAACATTGGAACTGAGGAGGAAAAGACCAGAGCGGCAGCACGGGGCGCCGAGGACACACAGTGGCCAGAAAGGATATTACAGTCTTCAGAAGACTGTTTTCAAGCCTAGAAATAGGCTGTTCTTTTCCATCTCAATAGTTTTTCTTGGCAATACTACTCAGGGGGACAGAATGCTTTTTCTTTCCTGGATTTGAAAAAAAAAAAAAAGAAAAGAAAAGGAAAAGAATTGAAAAAAAAAAAAAAAAAAAAAGATTCATCAAGGGGAGAGGAGGCATTTTTTATCCCCCAAACAGGTGTTTGGGCAATTAACTATTTATAGTTCCAAGTACCAATAAGCTAGCAGGTGTACCTCGGTATTGTACCATGGCATCCGGGTCAGAGGGTACAAGAGGTGGGGCTTCCCCCAGAGAGTCTGAGGTCTCGGACAAAGTTATGCCGCTGCTTTCCCCAGAGGGAGCCTTGGGGCCATCGGGATCTGGGGCTGGAGCTGGCGCGGGTCAGTCCAACCCTAAGATGGTCACGGACGAGGTATTACTCACCTCTTTAAGAGAGATGGAGAAAAGAATGGGAAAAATGATAGCCACAGCTATGCGGGGCAGTAAGCGGATTAGATCTCCGTCGCCCGAGCGTGGACCCTCAGAAGAGGAGGTCCTTTCCTCAGGGGAATTGGACGACCTCTTGGACAAGGACCAAGTAGGTTCGGGGATCGAAGACCAGGATACAGAGGAGTCTGGAGCAGTCTCCCAAGGGGAGAGCTGGTGGATCCAAGCCTTAACGGACTTGGTCCATAGTGCATTTAACTTGCCAGTACCAGATCTCCAAGTGTCGACGGTTTCAGCTTTGGGCTCACTAAGGGCGCCTCAAAGCAATGCAGTGTTTCCGATCCATCCTCTGCTAGAGGAAGTTTTGTTCCAAGACTGGAGCAAGCCAAATAAAATCTTTTTACCACCTAAAAGATTCTCTGTCCTATATCCTATGGAAGATAAATTTTCCAAGAGATGGGCTACTCCTGCAGTGGACGCAGCCATCTCATGTGTTAACAGATCGTTAACATGCCCTGTAGAAAACATACAGGTGTTCAAAGATCCGGTTGATAAACGCTTGGAAGCACTACTTAAGAACTCCTTCACTACTGCAGGGGCAGTAGTGCAGCCAGCTGTGGCTGCGATTGGGGTTGCTCAAGCATTATCGGATCAAATTAAGCAGATGCTTAAACTTATTCCTGCCCAGCAGGCAGAAGAGTTTTCGGATGTCCCTAGGGCCATATGCTTTACGGTAGACGCGATTAAGGATTCTATCCAGCAAGCGTCACGTTTATCGTTATCCCTTATCCATATGAGAAGACTCTTATGGTTAAAAAGCTGGGAGGCCGAGCCCCCATGCAAAAAGCTCCTGGTAGGGTTCCCCTTCCATGGAGGACGACTCTTCGGAGAAGACCTAGATAAATACATTCAGACCATTTCAAATGGCAAAAGTACTCTTTTGCCAACTAAGAAGAGGCTTCAGGGGCCTGCGTTTAAACGACAGTACTCCCCTGGGCAGGGGCCCTCTAATGCCAAACAGTATCGACGGCCTCCTGCGAAAGCCAACTTCGGCTTCAACAGCAAGTCGCAGGGACAGGCTGCTAGAGGCAGAAGGCAGTGGTTTCGCAAACCAGCAAAACCAGGCCCCAAGCCGACCTTATGAAGGGACGCCCCCACCCACGAAGGTGGGGGGAAGGCTGCGACTCTTTTCAGAGGTTTGGGAAGCCAGCATTCCCGACAAGTGGGTACGGTCTTCCGTGGCCACGGGCTACAAATTAGATTTCCGAAGGTTTCCTCCTCCTCATTTCCAGGAGTCGAGGATTCCAAATGATCCGGAGAAGGGAGCCGCATTAATGTCGGCATTAAATCATCTACTTTCCCAGGAAGTAATAGTAGAGGTACCAGTCCTGGAACAGGGGCTAGGTTTCTACTCCAACCTATTCATCATCCCAAAGTCCAATGGAGATGTCAGGCCAATTTTGGACCTAAAGATGGTAAATGCATACCTAAAGGTCCGTTCATTTCGGATGGAATCCGTGCGGTCAGCAGCTACCACACTCCAAAAGGACGACTTCATAGCGTCCATAGACATAAAGGATGCCTACCTTCATGTTCCAATTTATCAGCCACATCAAAGATATCTACGCTTCATGGTGGCTTCGCGTCATTTCCAATTCGTGGCGCTTCCCTTCGGGTTGGCTACGGCCCCCCGGGTGTTCACGAAGGTCCTAGCTCCAATCCTAGCCAAACTAAGGATCCAAGGGGTCACGATCCTAGCATACCTGGACGACCTCCTAGTCATAGATCACTCGTCTCCCAGCTTGGAGCGAGCAGTGGCCCTCACGGTCCAATACCTAGAGAGGTTCGGCTGGGTCCTAAATCGAGAAAAGTCAGCATTCCAGCCCACAAGGCAGTTGGAATATCTCGGCATGAGATTAGACACAGAACAACAAAGAGTGTTTTTACCTCTGATGAAGGTCAAGGCCATCAAGGAATTAATCCTACTGGTTCTAAGCAAGAAAGAACCGACTATTCGCCTATGTATGAGGTTACTAGGCAAGATGGTGGCCACATTCGAGGCGGTACCATACGCCCAGAGCCACACTCGCATCCTGCAGGCAGCCATCCTGTCAGCATGGAGCAGAAGGCCACAGGCCTTGGATATCCCGTTGCCGCTCTCATCAAGAGTCCGACAAAGTCTGTGTTGGTGGTTAGATCCTCAGAATCTACTGAAGGGGAAATCCTTCAGCCCAGTGGCCTGGAAGATAGTGACCACAGACGCCAGCCTGACGGGCTGGGGAGCAATTTTGGATGGTTGCATTCGCCAAGGTACTTGGGCAAAGCCAGAGAAGCAGTTGCCCATCAACATCTTGGAGCTCAGAGCTGCTCGACTAGCCCTCAGGGCTTGGACGTCAAAATTGCAGGGGTTCCCGGTGAGAATTCAATCAGACAATGCCACGGCCGTGGCATTCATAAATCACCAAGGGGGAACCAAGAGTCAAGCCGCTCAGAGAGAGGTGAGCTTGATTCTCCTATGGGCAGAGGCTCATGTGCCCTGCATATCGGCAATATTTATTCCAGGAGTGGACAACTTTCAGGCGGACTTCTTAAGCCGCCAGACTCTATTGCCGGGGGAATGGTCTCTGCATCCACAAATCTTTCAAGCACTCTGCCAAAGATGGGGAGTGCCGGACGTGGATGTCATGGCATCGAGACTCAACAAGAAGCTAGACAGGTTCATATCCCGCTCAAGGGATCCGATGGCCTGCGGAACCGATGCGCTGGTTTGCCCTTGGCATCAGTTCAAACTTCTTTATGCGTTTCCCCCGCTCCAGTTACTACCCCGCCTGCTGCGCAGGATCAGGGTGGAGCACATACCAGTCATCCTGGTAGCTCCAGCATGGCCCAGAAGGGCATGGTACTCACTCATCCTAAAGATGGTAGTGGGAGACCCTTGGACTCTTCCTCTACGGCCAGACCTGCTATTGCAAGGTCCGATCCTCCACCCTGCCTTACGGCATCTAAATTTGACGGCCTGGAAGCTGAATCCCTGATTCTCAGGGGTAGAGGTCTGTCTCAGAAAGTAATCTCTACCCTAATCAGAGCCAGGAAACCGGTCTCTAGGGTGATTTATTACAGGGTCTGGAAGGCCTATGTAAGCTGGTGTGAGTCCAAGCTTTGGCTTTCTCGCAAGTTTACCATCGATAGAGTTTTAAGTTTTCTCCAGCTAGGAGTGGATAAGGGATTGGCATTAAGCACAATCAAGGGACAGATTTCAGCTCCGTCAGTGTGGTTTCAGCGGCCGCTGGCCACCCACTCGCTGGTTAAGACCTTCCTTCAAGGGGTCTTACGTATTAAACCTCCAGTTAAATCCCCGCTTTGTCCGTGGGATTTAAATCTTGTTCTGTCAAGTTTACAGAAACAACCGTTTGAGCCGTTGGCTGAAATTCCTTTGGTTTTACTGACAAGGAAGTTAGTATTTTTGGTCGCCATAGTTTCCGCAAGAAGAGTATCGGAACTGGCGGCCTTATCCTGTAAGGAACCATATCTTATTTTTCATAAGGACAAGGTCGTTCTCCGCCCTCATCCTTCCTTCCTACCGAAGGTTATATCCAGTTTTCATCTAAACCAGGATTTGGTATTACCATCCTTCTTCCCTAAACCCACTTCCAGAAAGGAAGGGTTGCTGCATACCTTGGATATTGTCAGGGCCATGAAGGCCTATCTTAAAGCTACAGAGAAGATCCGGAAGACGGATGTGTTGTTCATTTTACCGGATGGGCCCAAGAAGGGGCAGGCAGCTGCAAAGTCCACCATCTCTAGGTGGATTAAGCAGTTAATCACTCAGGCCTACGGCTTGAAAGGGTTGCCTCCTCCAGTATCATTAAGGGCTCATTCTACTAGGGCCATGGGCGCCTCCTGGGCAGCACATCACCAGATCTCTATGGCTCAAGTTTGCAAGGCGGCAACCTGGTCTTCTGTCCACACGTTTACAAAATTCTACCAGTTGGACGTAAGAAGGAATACTGATACAGCCTTTGGGCAGGCAGTGCTGCAGGCTGCAGTTTGAGACCCTCGGATTCCGGGGGCTCCCTTTTGAGTTAAATTTAAAATTTAAAATTATTTTTCTCAACTAAGTTGGATTTATTATGATTTGAGTATATCTCTAAATTAAATCCTTTTGTCTTGGAGATGTTCTCCCTCCCCTCATTGTAGGCATTGCTTTGGGACATCCCATATAGTAATGAATGCCGCTCTGTGTTCCGTGATGTAACGATAAAGAAAAAGAGATTTTTAATACAGCTTACCTGTAAAATCTTTTTCTTGGAGTACATCACGGGACACAGAGCTCCCACCCCTCTTTTGGGGACCATTTTGGGAGGCATACTGCTTGCTACAAAACTGAGGTACTCCTCCTATGGGAGGGGGTTATATAGGGAGGGGCATTTCCTGTTTGAGATTGCCAGTGTCCATCACCTGAAGGTACTCCATATAACCCATATAGTAATGAATGCCGCTCTGTGTCCCGTGATGTACTCCAAGAAAAAGATTTTACAGGTAAGCTGTATTAAAAATCTCTTTTTTTTTGACATATTAAAAAAAAATGTCTAATCTGTAATTTGATGCCTTTTGGAGATTTTTTTCATCTTTCCTTGGCTTCGTTATGCACATTAATACAATTTTTTACCTGGGGTGCCCAAACTTTCGATCCCCACTGTACCTGTTCTAATGATGGAAAGGGTCTCAGGATGACATCCAAAATAGTATTTCTTTATTAAATGCATGTAAAGCAGCCTATGCATTTCAGACTATGGTTAAAGCGGTGGTTCACCCTAAAATCCACTTTCTGTCACTAGATCCAGCCATACTGCTGACATCTGCAGTATGCTGGATTTTTTTTTCTTTTTTTTTGTACTTATCGTTTTATCCGTATGTCTGCTCCGGCTCGAGCGGGGAATCCGTCGGGGAATGGGCGTTCCTAAGTAAAGCGCAGTTGATTGACGGGCTTGGATAGCACGTCACACCTTCCGGAAATAGCCAACGTGACTCTCGGCTGCTTACGGCGCTATACGGCGCCTGCGCCTGCCGTGTAGAGCTGACTGCGCAGGCGCCGTAAATTGCCGAGAGTCACGTCGGCTATTTCCGGAAGGTGTGACGCGCTATCCAAGCCTGTCAATCAACTGCGCTTTACTTAGGAACGCCTATACCCGGAATGATACGCCGCTCGGAGCCGGAGCAGACATACGGATAAAACGATAAGTACAAAAAAAATAAAAATCCAGCATACTGCAGATGTCAGCAGTATGCTGGATCTAGTGACAGAAAGTGGATTTTAGGGTGAACCACCGCTTTAAGCACTGTTTGATAGTGCAAAACACGTCAGCTCTTCTGTCCGTTCTGCTGTGGCATGTATTTTTTTATCCTGTTTTATGAATAAAAGGCAAATTTCTATTTCGTTCATGGACGGACACAGCCTTAATCTTGACAAAGTGGGTATTAGCCTTCCTTTAGGAGTGACTAGGCAGAAAGTGTTAACAACTTCAAAGCTGAACAGCTCCACCCAGGGGGCGGTCCTACTGGCTATATCCCCTTAGCCTGTACTAAGCAGCTCAGTTTTTTTCTGCCTAGTTAAGGCATCTGTCGAATGCTAAGGAGATGACGTGGTATTCCTTGGACTTTGTCTGAGCTCCGAGAGCATACTTGTCTGTTACTGCTCCGTTCCGGAGTTCAGTTTGTTTCGGTGGCTGGTGCCAAGAAGGGCCCAGCGGTCTCATTGGCCACCATTTCAAGGTGGATCCGACAGATCGTGATCGGGCTTACGCTATAAAGGGTCGGGCGCCTCCCTGTCACGATGCATTCGACCAGGCCAATAGGTGCTTCTTGGGCTTTCTGACATCAAGCGTCTGTTTCCCAGGTGTGTAAGGCGGCGACCTGGGAATTAAAACTCCTCAGTTGAGGAGCTCTGTTTTGTTTTGGGGTGAAGTTTTATTTTATGCTGTTCCCACCCCACGTTTTGACACTGCTTCGGGACGTCCTACTTTGTCAAGATTAAGGCTGTGTCCGTCCATGAATGAAAGAGAAAATAGGATTTTATACTCACCGTAAAATCCTTTGCGAGTTCATGGACGGACACAGCACCCACCCCTCTTTTCTAAGTTTGTACTGCTTTTGACAAACTGAGCTGCTTAGTGCAGGCTGAGGGGATATAGCCAGTAGGACCGCCCCCTGGCTAGTCACTCCTAAAGGAAGGCTAATACTCACTTTGTCAAGATTAATGCTGTGTCTGTCCATGAACTCGGAGAAAAAGATTTTACTGTCAGGTTACCTGTGGCCAGGTGACAGGTGCACCCCGTTGGGGTCAGGGATGCACCACAGGGTAGTGAACCCTATAGCCGACTGCTGCTATCAGAGAGGAGGCGTGAACCAAAGATTCCCCAGGGCGCGGAGTCTAAGACCCAGCTTTGTGTTCACCAGAGCCTCTAGTGGTGAGGATGGCCTTCGCGACAGCTGGATCCAGGTCGCGACCCCTGGGATCCCCTAGGTCACGCTCCGCAGGGAGAGAGGGGAAGCAGGACAAGCGATAGCGATGGGTAAGCCGAGGTCAGGGCAACAGGCAGACAAGGGTAACCGAGGGACAGGCAAAAGGTCAGGGTCACAGGCAAACAGGAGAAGTCAGGATCGAGCCAAAAACGGTACACAGGAAGGTAATCGTAGCACACTGCAGACAGGAACTTAAGCTAACAACACGGTTGAACAGCACTGCAGACCTGCAGTGCAACAGTTAATATAGGCTTCCTGTGATGGCCTGGGGTTGAGCCATACAGGGAGGAAGGTAATAAAAGACAGCCAGGAAGAGAGTCGGGCCTCTAATCAACACATGGAGACAGGTAAGCTGCCAGACCTTATTGCATATCCATGACATTTACGGTGAGTATAAATTTTTTTTATTTTTTTTTGGAGTGTGGCTGTCCATAACGTCTTATTTCATACGCATTTCAGACGTTGGTCCTTAGTCATGGCCATGACTAAGGACTAATGTCTGAAACGCGTAGGAGTGTTTTACAGCTTTGTACATCCATTTAATAAAGAAATACAATTTTGGATATCATCTTGAATGCCAACCATCCCATTACTTATTCTGGTATGTTGGAGGTGTCAGCAGCCTCAAGGTCTGAGCACCGGGGCAGAGATTTTATGTGGGAAGGTTGCAGCACTTATACACCGGTTTTCCTGTTCTAATGATGCCTTGAGTTCCCTAAATCCCAGACTATTATTATATTTATTATAGTCAGTGTGCATATGTATGTAATTGTATGTATATACTGTAGTTATGGCTGTTTTTAGTATTTTTATTTTTGCCTTTTAGGGATGAAGACAGGTGACGAGGTGTCTGTGTTCTCCGACATCGAAGGGAAATGTAGACGGGGCGCAGTTGAGTTTGATGGAGCTAAAGTTTTTTTATTGGCAATGGAATAGCAGAACTGAGCCGCTCAGACATCTTCTGTACAAACAGCCCTATAAAGTAAGTAAAACCGATGCAGGTCTTAAATAAAAGCTGGATTTGTATGTTATCTACATCGCAACCAGTCAAATGTTTAACTAATTTAGTTATTCAATCTTATGGATAATTTTTGTGGTTGGGGGGGGGGAAAGGGCAGTTGAAATGTGTTGTTCGCGATGAGACACAGGTGGCAAAAAGATACAACTACCGGGTTTCCCCGAAAATAAACCCTACCCCGAAAATAAGACCTAGCATGATTTTTGGGGAGGACTGCAATATAAGCCCCACCCTGAAAATAAGCCCTAGTAAAGTCCATGTAAAAATATATAATTTTGTTTTGTAAAAATTTTATATAATGTCCACTGTGTCATTTTATAACTTTAATGTCAAAAATACCCTTTTTACAATGCCAATGGGCGCTCACGTTACCAACTGGAGATCTTTTCTTCTCCTGGCTGACGTCAGCAGCCCCCTCCTTGGCAGTGTTTGGAGCGAGGAAGAGGAGCTCTGGCCGATCATGCAGCCCAGCAGCGCTGTAAATAAGGTATTGTCGACAGTAAAATTTTAAAGGGAGACTCGCTGTACATAATATAATATTTTTACACAACGGATTACATATTTTTGGGATTAAATGTGTCATAATGAGGACTCGTGAGCTGACAGAGGGAGAGAAGACATCCCCCGAAAATAAACCCTAGTGTTGTTGTTGTTTTTTTTTTTGTAGAAGAAATGAATATAAGACCTGGTCTTATTTTTGGGGAAACACAGTAAAAAGCAAATTTTTACTGCTGTCTGTGTTAAGCCTCTTACACATGGCCGAGAATCCTGTCGTAAAAACCTTCGAGGGGATTCTTGTCAAGCTTTCCTTGCGTACACACTGTCAAGACAAAATCTCGTCGTTCTAAAACGCGGTGACGTACAACACGTACGACGGCACTATAAAGGGGAAGTTTGATTCCACTGGCGCCACCCTTGGGGCTGCTTTTGCTAATCTCGTGTTATTGCGTGTTAGTAAACGTTTGAGAGACGATTCTCACTTTTCAGTCTTCGTGCTTTCAGATCATTTTCTGCTGTTCAGAATGCTGACGAATGTGTTATCTCCATTACAGACGCTAGTTTTGCCAGAAGGAGCGCTCCCATCTCATACTTGATTCTGAGCATGCACGTTTTTTTAAGACTCTGAAAAGCATGCACACAAACGTTTTTCTCGAGAATCACGACGAGAAAATTGAGACTCCTGACGAGAAAATAGAGAGCAGGTTTTTTTTTCTTTTTCGCGAGATTCACAACAGTTTTCTCGACGAAAAACCTCTGCCAGCAGTTTTCTTGCCGTGAAAAACGAGCGCGTGTGCAACTGTTGGAGAGAATTTCTCTCGCTTCTTGTCCTGGCGACAAACTTTTTACCAGACCATGAAGTGAAGGATTCTCTGATTGCAGTAAAACCTAATAGAGGTTCTAATTCTTCCCCATTCTATCCAAAAAAATAAATAAATAAATAAAAAAGGTTGGGATACATAGATGACATAAAAGAGCAGTTACTCTTTAAAAGAAAAATTAAAGGTAGAGTTTCATCTTAATGAATTTTAAGGGCCAATTCCCACTGGTCCGCAGTCAAATCGCAGAGCAGCTGGAGCAATTCAGCACTCAAGTCGCTCTGATTTGCCTGCTGCCAGTGTGGTGCATGATTTAGTGCACCGCATTATCCTTCTTTTTTTATTTAAATTTTTTGATGCAAGTTTTATTTGAAGTGTACAAAACATACACTTCATTCACTGCAGTGCTGGATGGCACGATGCGCTGCTCTGCCTGATATTGCAGTACAATTCGGGTTGGTATGCTGCAATAAAATGTAGCGCTAGGCTGCATTGCTGTGTGCATGGGAGGCATAGGTTGTTTTGCCATGCAGTAAAATGTCTGTCACTGCATATATAGGTAGATTCAGGTAGAGTTTGGCCGGCTTATCAGTAGATAAGCCGGCCTAACTCAGAATCTACGCTGCCGTATGTTTATGCGTATGCAGTAGGGGTGCAACGGATCGTCACCGATCCGTGATCCGAACGGGCCACCCTGTTCGGATCGGCACACCATGCGATCCGCGGAGCGCTCCGGAGCCTCGGCCGTAGGAAAGTCCCCGGCTTCGGCCTAGCTCTGGAGCGGTGGCCATCTTGCTCCACCCCTGTGTGCTTGCCAGAGCCCAATGCACAGCGCGACACGCCTCCCCGCACAGCGCGACACTCCTCCCCGCACAGCGTGCTCACTGCAGCCATGTGGAGAGTGGAGACAGCATGAACAGTGAGCTTCTGCAGGTAGGAGATCCGTTGCAATAGTAGTAAGCATTGTAAATGTTCAATCTGAAGCAGACAAATAGCAAGACAGAGGGAGATAAGGGGCCAGAGGTATTTGTGGAGAGGCCCCCTAACAGCTGCATCTGTAATGGGAGGACATGGGGGCAAGTGGACATCTTTCATTACACCCAACAGAGTATTAGATTCAGTTATGTTCATCACAAAATTGAGCTTATACCCTTAAATACAGTATTTGTAAATCCGACGGACTGTTTAAATGTTAAATTTAATGTGAAAATCAGAGGTGTTCTGTCACATTAGCAATAAACAGTCCGTCGGATTTCCAAACACTGTATTTAAGGGTATAAGCTCCGTTTTTGTGTTGAGAATAACTGTGAAATCTAAAACTCTGGTGGGTGTAACAAGATTTGTCTTTTTTTTTATTTTATTGCTGATCCGAAAATGATCCGATCCGTGACTCCTGATCCGAGGATCGATCCGATCCGTGAGTTTTTTTGATCCGTTGCACCCCTAGTATGCAGAGATACAGAGATACGCTTAAACATATCTAAAATAGGACGGCTTGTGCCGTCCTATCTTAGATTGCAATTTTTCTGATGGCCGCTAGATGGTTCTTCCATTGCGGCCGGCGTATATTATGTAAATGAGGGGATATGCCGATTCACGTACGTACGCCAGGCCGACGCAGTACTTTTACGCGGTTTACATAAGAGATAGGCCGTGTAAAGTTAGAGCTAGGCTCTAGTGGAATAGTAATGTCAAGTATGGCCGCCGTTCCCGCCGCAAAATTAGAAATTTTTACGTCCTTTGCTTAAGTCATCCACGAATCGGTATTTACATCGTTTACGTCCACGTCAAAATCAATAGGCCGTACGGCGTACTTAGCCGCAATGCACACTGGGAAATGTAGTCGCCCGGCGCATGCGCAGTGACAAAAAAACTTAAAAAACGTGAGGTCAAGCCTCATTGCCATTAAACACGCCCCCCCTCAACCCATTTGAATTAGGCGCCCTTACGCCCGCCGCATTTACACTACGCCGCCCTAAGTAAGGAGGCAAGTACTTTGTGAATCATGTACTTGCCTCTCTTACTTAAGGCGGCGTAGTGTAAACACGCTAGGCCAGTGTTTCTCAACTCCAGTCCTCGGGGCGCACCAACAGGTCTTGTTTTCAGGCTTTCCATTATTGTGCACAGGTGATTTTATCAGTTTCACTGCCTTAGTAATTACCACAGCAGTTTGATCTGAGGGAAATCCTGAAAACATGACCTGTTGGTGCGCCCCGAGGACTGGAGTTGAGAAACACTGCGCTAGGCTACGCCGCCGCAAAAGAGCGCACCCGTACCTGAATCTACCCATTTAAGCGTATCTCTGTTTGAGCATACGCTTAAACATACGGCGGCGTAGATTCTGAGTTAGGCCGGCTTATCTACTGATAAGCCGGCCTAACTCTACCTGAATCTATCTAATAGTGTCCAGAAAAAAGTGTATATCTAGGGCGCTCCAAGCTTTTGAATCCTGACAGATAGTCTGTATTGGAGAGGGTAGCAAATCTTCACACACTTTAGGCAGCACTCAGGAAGACAAGCAATCTCTAATGGAAACAGAAAAACAAACAAGGCGCCTCTAAGTGCAGAAGTATAAAACTTTTAATATCCCCTAGAGGGTTAAAAACACTTACCTGCTACATGCCCTTTTTATCCACTATCTTGTAAGTGCATCCAGGAGATGTTTCAGTGGCAGGGCAGTCCCAGTCTGTGATGGTAAAGCTTCTAGGGAAGTCCACAAGATAACAGCCGACTTGCTGGAGCCTGGGGATGACGTCAGAGGAAGTGAGACAGAAACCAGCATGGAACACAAACAGGAAGTGAACAGGAAGTGTGTCATAGAGGTGGCCTCTATGACACACTTCCTGTCCACTTCCTGTTTGTGTTCCATGCTGTTTTCTGTCTCACTTCCTCTGACATCATCCCCAGGCTCCAACTTTGTGTCCTCTGAATATTCACAGCACAAGTCGGCTGTTATCTCGTGGACTTCCCTGGAAGCTTTACCATCACAGACTGGGACTGCCCTGCCACTGGAACATCTCCTAGATGCACTTACCTGCTACATGCCTGTTTTTATCCACTATCTTGTAAGTGTTTTTAAACCCTTTAGATTCGGTTCACACTAGGGCGACACGACTTCCAGCACGACTTTCAGAAGCAACTCCAACACGACTTGAGCATGAACCACAGGGCGGTCTGGGGAGATTTACAACACGACTTGAAGTCGTCTCCAGGACAGGAGACATTCCAGTGGCCAATAAAACAACCATCAGCTCTGGGAGAGGGAGGGGTTTGCCTGAGAAATGTATGTTATCTTCCTGGAAAGTAGCTTCAGTTAAGACAGTGATCCGACTTCTGAGGCGACTTCCATTGAAATCAATGGGTACAAATCGCCTACAAGTCGGATTGAAGTAGTACAGGAACCTTTTCTGAAGTCGGATCGCCTTGAGTCGTGTATATTAACACTGCTCCCATTCACTTCCATTGTTTTTCTCTACAGCACGACTTGGGATGACTTGAGGCGACATGAAGTCGGATCGCAAGTCGCCCCAGTGTGAACCGGCTCTTAGGGGAAATTAAAAGTTTTATACTTCTGCACTTAGAGGCGCCTTGTTTGTTTTTCTGATTGCATATAGTGTGAATTATCACTCTTTCTGAATGAACTCTTTTTCTTTTATTATAGGGGGAAAGGCATCAGAATGACAGAACCGGTATACTCCAGTCCATCCTTTGACAATATGCTGCCTGGATATATATTCTTGCAGGTAAATCAGAATGAGAACTCTGACAGGTTTATTCACTAAAGCATTGCAAAGAGCAGGAAGGACCCACAGAGTGCGGTATCCTAGAATAACCAATCGGAATAATGCGATAAGCTGCGCTCCAGGCAAACTTCAAAATGACTAAGTAAATTGACAAGCATTCTGCAAAAATATATTCATGCTACTTACTGTGATATTCTTCTTCACCGTCTCGGTTTTCTGTCTTTTTGGTACTGGACATGTTTTCCCACTTATTATCTGTTAGGTAGTTGTTACTGTTTACTGGGCTGAGATACAGATGTCAGCATGAAGAGTAGTGTGGGAAGGATTAGTAAAATTCTGCTATGATCAGCTCACCTGCCGTGTTTCTGCTCTGCCTCCCCTTTTGCTTGTATCTTGCTGCTAGTGTAGGGTTAAGATGGCCATACACCCATAGATTTCTTCCTTTCAGCTTGCGGGCTGAACAATGGAAATCTGAACAGATTCCTCCATCCACCCTACACCGTATGGATAGATGAATTATGACAGCAGGCATCACCAGCTGTCAGATAACCCAGACAGCAGCTTCATCTGATTGGATATAGGAGCTGTTTGGCTGACAATTTCTCACCCAGCTCCTTATATTTTTTAATCAATGTTATTTGGAAAAAGGTGTGTTTTTGGCTTAATCAAGTTTAATGCGAATACATGAAAAATGCATTAAAGGAGAAGTATGGCTAACGCTCTTTTGACCTTACTCCTCCAACGGGTCACAGAAGTGCATTTAATTTTTCACTCCTATGACCCGTATTCAGCTACAATTTAAAGGCCGCTATCATTTAGCTGATCCTGGCTCTGGAAAGATCCCGATTTTATTGTTAGGATACACCCTGACGCTTGCTCAGCCGCACTTCCTGAGAGCCTGGGCCCGTTGCTCCCGCTCCCTCCACAGCACTGGAGGGGCAGAGCGGTGACTGACAGTAACTGGCTCTCTGCTCGCTGAAGACTGAGAACTCAGTGATCAACAGTCTTTGATCACTCAGTTCTCGAGCCTTAGAGCCAGCAGGAAGGTATCTAGGTGAGCACATATGTTTGTTTTTATTTTTATTTATTTTTTATTATGACTCGGTTCAAGGACACGGACATAGTGAGTGCCCAGGAATCATGAATAGGCAGTGCTGGGAAAACTGCGATGGTATGCTCCATCGCAGTTTTTCCTATAAGAGAACTGGTTCTCTTTTTTTTTTTTTTTTTTTTTTGTCCGGCGGTTTTTGGGCAGTTTTCCAGTCGAAAAAACTGCGAGGCGCATACACACAGCTAGGATTCCCAGCCAAAAGCTTTCCTCAGTTTTCCCGTCGGGAAAACCGGCCGTGCATAAGGGTGAAAAAACAATATTAGGTGAGAAGGCTGGAATCCCAGAGTTGGGCTGATCGGCAGACAAATACAAACTGTCATTTAGTCTGGTTTTTACTACACTGAACCCGTCTTCCTTGTTGTTTTTGTTTTATTGGTTTTTACAAGTATGCCAGTAAACAAGTTAAAATTCGGGGGCACCATTACCTGAAAACATACACAGTTGGTGACACAAGATTGTTGGGATGTAAAGGCATGGTGTACATAGTACATAATAAATAAAAAAATGAACATGAATTACAAGATTGTAAAATAGACGACAGCTGTTCCTAAACTAAAGATCCCCAAGATATAATCTACTGTAAATAATTCATGGAGATGTGGATGTGTGGCTTTCCTGAATGGGTGGCACCTGCTCAGCTAGTGGAGAGCGGTGTGAATACAATCCCATAATTCACAGAAAATGAAAACTTATTTCCCTCCAAGTCAAGTCATATGTCCATAAAACCCGGTAGGGTATGGGGCAGGGGGGTAACAAAAACAACTTTAGAGGATAAGTTCACCTTTGGTAACATGTTACACCCGTATTTAGGGTGCAAAATGTAACATGTTAACAAAGCGCACCTGCTTGCACCCTGACCCTATCCCTCATTGTGACAGCAGGCGAGGGATCCTATCCCTGCACCCGTTGTTACAATTTGAAAACAGCGCGGCTATGCGGGGCCCGCCCACATGTCCCCATCTGTCATTCATTCAAAGTTTCCTGTGAATAAATAGACTACAACTACCGGGCACTTGTGATTGCTGTCTACATTTTCTTACCTGAATAAAAGATGTGCAATATTTTTTTTTTTTTTACAAAAGGTGAACTTGGCCTTTAACAACAGCGCAAAGAGAAAACCATCATCCATCCTTGTTTGTAATCTTTTTTTTTTTTTTTTTTTAATCAGAAGAAAGTTTTATTTGAACACATTCAAGCATAAATGTTTCATAAACATTCACAAAAGAATGTAAAGTTGAAATGTACAAAAATAAATAGTCACAGCTTCCATCCTCATAGAGCTATGTACAGATGTCAGCTCATTGAAGAGAACGTACAACCCCACCTAGTGGCCAAAAACAGAAATGACAGTACCAATAGAGTACCACTATGGCACATTCCAAAATCATATAGTATTAATCAACATTAAGTACCGTAATCAACTCTTTGCTTTTACCTTCTAGAATTTACCGTCTGCTGTTGTCAGCCATGTTTTGAGCCCTCAGCCCGGGGAACGGGTGTTGGATAT
The DNA here is from genome assembly GCF_905171775.1 of Rana temporaria. Taxonomy (NCBI): domain Eukaryota; kingdom Metazoa; phylum Chordata; class Amphibia; order Anura; family Ranidae; genus Rana; species Rana temporaria. Next base: position 44,067,899 of record NC_053493.1, on the reverse strand, counting down.
GTGTGCAGCTCCTGAAGGAAAGACCACTCACATTGCGTCTCTTATGAATGACGAGGTAAGGAAAAGACTCCACACCTCCCATACAAAACTACCATTGGTATATCGGCAGGAAACAGGAATGAGGTGAAATTACCCAACTGGCCCGAACATTTGCTGCAGGTCAGGATTTTGTTTGCCTTGTAGTCCATGTTCTCTCCAGCAAAAAAGACACAACTGAGCATGTGCAGGTCGGCTACCCTGCCTGTGTTAGCTTGCCTTTCCCAGATAGACAGTGCAGGAGGGGGAGGATCTATGCATACAGGATCAAACAGCATTTTTACACAATGCAGAGGATTAACCCCTTAAGTTACACAGTGAGTATAACACGCATGCTATGCTGAATATACAGACTGATTTTACTGTTGTGGGTTTAGTAACACTTTAAGCCTCGTACATATGTTTAGAATATTGGATGAATGACCGTCCGTTATTTTTGCATGGTAGTCTCCTATCAAAAAATTAAGAGGTTTGGAAGTGATGTATTGTATTGTAATGTATTTGTTTCCGAGCATGCGCGATCTTGATCACTCAATTTTTTTCTAACGAATGCTGTACTGATTAACTACTTCAATATCGAGCACTTTCACCCCCTTCCTTCCTGCCCAGGCCAAGTTTCAGCTTTCAGCGCTGTCGCACTTTGAATGAAATTTGTACATGTCATGCAACACTGTACCCATATGACATTTTTATCTTTTTCTTTTCTCCACACAAATGGAGCTTTATTTTTGGTATTTAATCACCACAGGGATTTTTTTTTTTTTTTTTTGCTAAACAAACCAAAAAAGACAAAAAAAATGAAATAGTTTAGTTCTGCAAAGAAGTAATTTTTCTCGTTCACTGATGTGCGCTGATGAGGTGACACTGATGTTGTCAATGATGAAGCTGCACTGATAGGCAACATTGATGGGCAGCAGTGATTGGGCTGCACTGATCAGTGCCCTGATTATCTGTGTACATGTCACTTGCCGGTTACCAGCTCTCCTTTCCTCACGCAGACGGCAGACAGCGTGCAAGGAAAGTATTGCCGATAACCAGCAAGTCTTTTTACATTGTGATCAGCTGTGACTGGACACAGCTGATCACATGGTAATGGGCCGCTGTGATTTGCCCTTTACCGCAATATATTTTCAGCTTTGTCCGAAGGACACAGTGATCGCAAAATGCTCCCCAGGGCGCGCGGTTCCAGGACGACGTCCATGGATACCCCTTCCGGAACAACAGAGCTGCATTGTAGTCGTCTTTCAGCTATAGAGCGGTAATGAAGTGGTTAAACAAAAATCGTTCATTCTGGTATTTTACAAAAAAAAATGTGTTTTTCCCTTCGGATTATTTCGCATGAGCTGTCCTGATCGGCTCTTGAAAGCTGTGTACTAACGATCAGATTATCGTACGATTGCTTAGAAAGCTATGTTTTCGTCAGATTTCCTCATCGTGTGTACTAGGCCTTATACAGTGCTTTGCACCTCTGTATTCATATTCTTGCACTATGTTTGCTGTGCTTTTGTACCTCTTTACTGTACGCCTTTGAAAACTTGAACAAAACTGATCAAACATAAATAATACAATTGTTAAGTGTCTACATTCCCAGGGAGAAGTCATAGCTGTGGACAAGATAGCCAACAAAGTGGAGAAAATAAAGCATAATGCTTCACTGCTACAACTCAAATGTATCCAGGCCTACTGCTTCAACAGCACCAAGGCTGTGCTACGTGAGCCCAAGGGGCTGGAACCAGGTAAGAAGTCACTGAGAAGTGGAGCATTGTCCTTAAATTGGCCATATAGAAAGGGATGCGTGGTGGTCACATCTATACTTAATAGCTCAGGGGTGTCCAAACTTTTTTCAAAGAGGGCCAGATTTGATGAAGTGAACATGCGTGAAGGCCGACCATTTTGCTTGACATTCTTTGAACCATAAAAATTTGGTCTAAGTGTGTTCGTTCAAAAAACATTGCCCAACAAGAATTGTGAGTAAAGAGAGGAGCTCTGTGTGTTATTTGGATATACCCTATTTATTGGCGTATAACACGCACCCCTTCCCTTTAAGAGGGAAGTCTAATAAAAAAAATTAAATTTTAAATTAAGGTCTGTGAAGCAGATCCCCACTCCATCACAGATACAGACCCCCCCCCCCCCATTACAGACCCCAATTCATCACAGATCCCCCCCATTACAGACCCCAATTCATCACAGATCCCCCCCATCAGACCCCAATTCATCACAGATGCCCCCCCCCCCCATTACAGACTCCACTTCATCACAGATCCCCCCCCCCCCCCACTCCATCACAAACCCCACTCCATCACAGTCCTCCCTCGATATTACAGTCAGACAGACTGTCTCTTTCATCAACGCAGCATTCCCCCTCCCCATGCTCCCCTACCTTAATCACACAAGCCGTGAAGCACGCATGGCATGACAGGTCCAGACAAAGGGCGGAACTTTTCAAGTTAAAGGCAGGTGATTGGTTGCTGGGACTGCCCCACTGTCTAGCAACCAATCACCTGCTTTGTAACTTGAAAAGCCCCGCCCTTTGTCTGAACCTGCAGCGCTTCCAGGCTTGTGTGAATAAGGTGTGTGGGGAGGAAGGGGGAGTGATGTGATGTAAAGGAGAGACCTGCCACGCCTCCCATGTAATCAATGATGTTAGCGGTGGGCAGGATTTGGCCCGCGAGCCACCATTTAGTGATGCCCGATGTATATCTTTTGTGGCCTCGTTGCTGGGAGATATATATATGTCCAGATAACCAGGCGGGCCGTTCAAAACCGGAATGCGGGCCGCGATTGGCCCGCGGCCGGACTTTGGACATGCCTGATATAGATGGATGTTTGTAGACACCTGACTATCGTAGCTATATGAGCTTGCTGGGCATTCCAATACAAACTTATGGGCAATAATGTGGAGCTGTGATCCACAATCCCCTTACAGCTATAAAAGCCTTCGCTCTTCTGGAAGACTTCATCCAAGTTGGCTTGTGTCTGTAAGAAGGTGTGCCCGTTCAGCAAAAGCAAGTAAAAAGAGATCAGGTGTTGATGTTGGGTGAGAAGACCTAATTTGCAATCCTTATTCCAATTCATCCCAATTGTTGGGTGTTTAACAGGATTGAGGTCAGGGCACTGTGTAGGATACTTGAGTTCCTGCAAACCAAACTGGCCTGTGCTCGTAGGCAGGCACCCTTGATATTGGCACTGCGAGGAGGACCGTTGCTCTTGGGATCAGTGTTTTCCTGTATTTTCCATAATGACCTGTTTAAAAGATAAGTTCACCTCTATGAATGTGTTACATGTTCCATCCATATTTAGGGTATAACATGTAACAGCGATAAATCCTAGTGAAAACTACCTCTCCCTTCCTTTCTTTAGTTTGGGAAAAGGAAATGGCTGGCAATTTTTGGATTGACTGCTTCCCTATTAGGATTGTATTGCTGATAATCCAGATGGGCCAATAAGGGGTGTCCTTATACCTCCCTCTGATTTCACCATATGTCCATATCTGTCTACCCCAAAGTTTTGGAGCCGAATATCTATGGGATTTTAAAGAAAAATATTCATTGACACTTGGTGATTATATATGCAGTACCTGATAAAAGTTCTCCTGAAGAAGCCATCGTTTGGTGAAACATGTAGAGATTAGAATCAGCTGCATCTGGTGCTCTTGTGTAAAACTGCCTGGCCATACGATGTGTGGGGCAGACAGCTCACAATTACAGTCTGCAGGAGCCCTGCATGGCATCAGTGATATGCTAATCACTGGTTCAATTCTTTCCAGGCTCCTAAAACAAAACGTAGTAAATGCACTTTTTTTTTTTTACCTGCAAAAAAAATTGCATTTATTATTTTTTGTTAAAAGGTGAGCTTATCCTTTTTTAAAGTTTGGCAACATCTCACTGTAGAAAGTTTCGGGGGCGCACAAGGCTGCGATCAGTAACATGCCATATCCCCGGGACACGGCGCATCCCCGATCTCGGTAAAGAGCCGATGACGAGACTCTTTACCTATGTAGTCGGCTGTGTCCAATCACAACTGATCACATGTAAACAAAAATGCCGGTTATATATGCAGTACCTGATAAAAGTTCTCCTGAAGAAGCCATCGTTTGGTGAAACATGTAGAGATTAGAATCAGCTGCATCTGGTGCTCTTGTGTAAAACTGCCTGGCCATACGATGTGTGGGGCAGACAGCTCACAATTACAGTCTGCAGGAGCCCTGCATGGCATCAGTGATATGCTAATCACTGGTTCAATTCTTTCCAGGCTCCTAAAACAAAACGTAGTAAATGCACTTTTTTTTTTTTACCTGCAAAAAAAATTGCATTTATTATTTTTTGTTAAAAGGTGAGCTTATCCTTTTTTAAAGTTTGGCAACATCTCACTGTAGAAAGTTTCGGGGGCGCACAAGGCTGCGATCAGTAACATGCCATATCCCCGGGACACGGCGCATCCCCGATCTCGGTAAAGAGCCGATGACGAGACTCTTTACCTATGTAGTCGGCTGTGTCCAATCACAACTGATCACATGTAAACAAAAATGCCGGTTATTGGCTCTCCTCTCCTCACACTAACAGCCGATCAGAGGCATTTCCTCACAGGGGAGACCTGTACAGATCAATGATTACCAGTGCCCATCTGTGATGCCAGTCAGTGCCCAATAGTGCTGCCCATCAGTGCAGCCTCATCAGCGCACATCAGCGAAGGAGAAAAATTGCTCATTTTACAACATTTTCTAACAAACAAAGAAACTGGCAAAAAATAAAAAACCCAGATTAAATACCACCAAAAGAAAGCTCTATCTTTCTAAAAAAAAAAAATGTTATTTTTTTTATTTGGGTACAGTGTTGCATGACTGAGTAAATGTTATTCAAATTGTGACAGCACTAAAAGCTGAAAAATGGCCTGGGCGCAGGAAGGTGATGAAAGTGCCGATATTGAAGTGGCTAAAGCGGATGTAAAGCCACTCTCATCCTTTCTAAACTACTGCCATAGTGCTGATCTATAAGGATATAGATGCCTCCTGCATGTATCCTTACCTGTCAAATGTCTCCCCTCTGTCTGTTGTAAAAACTGAAAAACTGCAGATTCTGTGGGCGGGTCTGTTGTCTGGAGCTCTGTGGGTAGAGTCGTGATGTCAGTAGACACCCCGCCCTCCTCTACACTCCCCTCCCTACACTAAATTCTGCTATGATCAGTAACATCCAGTCAAAATCCAGAAAAGTAACCACATGACTTCAGAAAAAGGGGTGGGAATTAAAAAATAATGCCTGTCTTCAGGCTAGTGCATGAGATATGTAAATAACCTGTCACTCACAGCAAGGGGGTGGAACGGACTAAGGTTTTTTTCTGTAAGTCCATTTTATTTCACTGAACAATAAAAGAGGATTGATCAGAGCTGGATTAACTCTGTGTGGTAAGACTGGGCACAGATGATAGGACATTTTTATACTGTACATTGTGACATAAAAAAAAAAATTGGGTTAAGCAAATTGTTTTTCTGAATGTGTTGCGAATTTTGCTTGCCTGGAGATTTTGCCATAAGGCTTTATGTTACAATACAGCTTTGTCCGCTTGCTGTGTTGTGTTGGCTGTTAGGCTGTATATCAGATACACAGCTCAACAGCTAACACTTATTACGACACTGGGGTTCCCCATGTGATTATGGTAGCAGATCCCACCTCTTAGCATTTTCTTTCTCTGTAATGATCTATCCCGATATCAAAGAAAAAGAAGCTGGTAACATTTAGACTTGAACTATGCTAAAACCCTTTAATGCTTGTATTGAAGAGTATATAGTAGTTTTATGTTGTTTTTATTTAATGCTATACAATCATTTTCCAGGTCTTGGCCCTCCATTCTGTCCAGAGTCATTTGACCGCATTCTCTTGGATGCTCCTTGTAGCGGGATGGGGCTGAGGCCTAGTATGGCTTGTCCACTATCCCTAAAAGAACTCGCTTCTTATCAGCCTCTGCAGCGCAAACTTTTAAGCACGGTAAGGGCCCCTGTAGAAGTAATTGCCATATGATTAGTGAAATGGAAGGGAATGTCTTTTGGGCTTCAGATTTATCTTACAGCCAGTAATACACTTGTGGGCTGCATGTTGCCGGTAGGCATTGCACTTTCTGTTTGTTATGACTGATTATCCAGGGGGTTATTGGAAGGGGTAATAAACCAAGGAATGTAATAAAGGTCATTAGAAAATATGTAAAAGTTTTATACAATAAATCCCTTATTTGTGGTGGAGATATCTGTGTGAGATCTCAGCTTGGGTCTTTGAGGCCTTGGCACCAATAGGGCAAGTGAGCACTGCTAAGAGTTCAACTTACTGGGAATTGCTGTAGGTTAGAGTTAAAGGGGTTGTAAACCCGTGTGTGTGTTGTGTTTTTTTTTTTTAATAACAAACATGTTATACTTGCCTCCACTGTGCAGTTTATTTTGCACAGAGTGGCCCCAATCCACTTCTTCTGGGGTCCCCTGAGGGTGCTGGTAGCTCCTTCCCACATCGGGTGTCCATTTTGGAGTAGCGCTCTCCTTGGTGGACACCGGTACGGGCGCTCCCGAGCCCTGCTTTTGCATGTATTCACACAGAAAGCAGGACCCAGCGCCCGCATCATTGGATTTGATTGACAGCAGTGGGGGCCAATGACTGCAGTGCTATCGATCTATCCAATCGGGACACGAGAAACCAGCTAGAGATGGTTAAATTTCAAAATGTGAGAGTACACCAACCACAGGATGGGCTGTGGGTGTCTCGCAGTAATACAGTGCCGCGTCCTAGATTATAGCAAAAAAAGGGGGAGAATTGTTGGAGGAACAATGAAATGGACTTTTTCTAAGTCCATTTCATTGTTCCTCCAACAATTCTCCAGCTAGAGATGGTGTGCTCATCCCTGGCTGGAGAAAGACAGCGTTCAGGTTAGTAAAACGGGGGGCTGCAGCACTACAGAAGGTTTTTCACCTTAAACCCCTTTAAGACAAGGGCTGACATGCTAAAACCCTCCTGAGAGGAGTTCCTTCCCTCCTTGAGGTCCCATGCTTTATAATTACATTTTCAAGATGTCTTCCCTTTTCTGCTTCTGGCCCTGGGCAGTCCTATATGATACAGAGAGTGGTGTTCACTTGATGTAATCGGCGCGTTCTTAACATTTATATACTGTGACTGCATTGCTTTGTGGCGACACCCTCTCAGGGGGCAGGTCCATGACACCCTGCAATCACAGTAGGTCCTAAGTCTTCCGAGTTGAGTGAACCTGTTTCTTTCACGGTTACAGATGCTCCTTAAAATGAAGTCGGTATAGTAGGGATTGATATTTTTCAGCCCAATGCAGACTTCCTGCAGAATAATGCAGTCAACCATCAACTTTCCCTGGCCCTTCAGAATTAAGCACTGCAGCACCTTCATCTCTTTGCGGAGTGGTGCCTCGATTTATGTGATTGGATGTCAAAGTGATCAGGTGATTTGGAGCCTGTCCTACTGCCTCTCAATCGTTGCTAGGTGATTGTGCGCTGGAAGTGACTGCATGATCGCTGTGCTGGAAATACCCCAATGAGTCCATTGCCAGCACAAAAAAGGTGTTTGTGGCAGCACACTTCTGTGTTGCCACATTCATGCATAAAGCTGTTGGGAAGGGGTTTGTGGTTTCTAAAGTCACAGCATACACTTTCATCTTATAAAATTAGCATTGTAATAACAATACAACAAAATACTTATTTTTGACAACCCAGTATAGGCTTAGTTGAAAGATCTCCTTTCATGTTGAGTCCTGCCTGTCTGCTGGCCATCTCTTTCCACAACTTCCTGGATTCCCAGCATGCTTTGCAGCTTCTCTTCTGCTGTTTACTTTCCAATTCTAAGGACTACATATCCCATGGTACCTTGCCTGCAAGCAGTGAGAATTCAAGGAAGTAAATGTGTGAGGATCTTCACAAAGTAAGTTTACAAACTTCAGGATCACTCAGATTAATAGCAGTAGGCTAAAAATAATGGAAACACAATGTAGAAATTAATAACAAAGGACACACCCCCCTGCCACGCCCCCTTAAAGGAGAATTCTTACCATTACAATTTCTTTTTACTGGCTTGTGGAATTTACAAATGCAGAAATTTAGAAATTGGATGGAAGGTTTAGCACTAGGAAACACTTTTTGAAAGATAAATAGTACATTTTAGGTACAACTATATAGATCAGACCAAAATGAGGGACAAATAAGGATGGCAGAGGGACAGTCCCTCAAAATCAGGGACACTTGGGAGCTATGGATTAAGTTTGGACAGTAGATACACTTTACAGTTTGTTTAAAGCGGGGGTTCACCCAAATTTTTTTTTTTTTAACATTAGCTTGAGGCTTATTATGGGAAGCACAATCGGGTGTTTTTTTTTTTTAAATCAATGCAGTACATACCTTTTTAGAGATAGATGTTCTCCGCGGCTTCCGGGTATGGTCTGCGGGACTGGGCGTTCCTATTTGATTGACAGGCTTCCGACCTTCGCATACAGCGCGTCACGCGTTGCCGAAAGAAGCCGAACGTTGGTGTGGCTCTATACGGCGCCTGCGCACCGACGTTCGGCTACTTTCGGCAACTCGTGACGCGCTGTATGCGAAGGTCGGAAGCCTGTCAATCAGAACGCCCAGTCCCGCAGACCATACCCAGAAGCCGCGGAGAACATCTATCTCTAAAAAGGTATGTACTGCATTGATTTAAAAAAAAAAACACCCGATTGTGCTTCCCATAATAAGCCTCAAGCTAATGTTAAAAATGTTGTTTTTTTGGTGAACCCCCGCTTTAAGGTACAATGGCAGCTTATGTAGGACATGAAGTTGCACTGCACAGTTACAAAGAATGTGCGGTGCCTCAGTGACAGTGCGGATCCTTTCATTGCTGTGTTCTTTTCTCAGCACTTTCACTTTTTCCCCCATTAGGCAGTTGAGTTGTTGAAACCTGGAGGCACGCTGGTTTACAGCACATGTACTATAACTT